>NC_134485.1:107085293-107319798 GCF_040206685.1 Ascaphus truei | reverse complement strand
CCACACACACACTCCCTCCCCCCCCCCCCCCCCCCACACACACACCTCCCTCCCCCCCCCACACACACACTCCCCTCCCCCCCCACACACCACACTCCCTCCCCCCCACCATCACACACTCCCTCCCCCCCACACACACTCCTCCCCCCACACACACTCCCTCCCCCCCCACACACTCCCCCCCCCACACACACTCCCTCCCCCCCCACACACTCCCACCCCCCACACACACTCCCTCCCCCCCCACACACACTCCCTCCCCCCCCACACACACTCCCTCCCCCCCCCACACACACTCCCTCCCCCCCCCCACACACACTCCCTCCCCCCCCCCACACACACTCCCTCCCCCCCACACACACTCCCTCCCCCCCCACACACACTCCCTCCCCCCCCCACACACACTCCCTCCCCCCCCACACACACTCCCTCCCCCCACACACACACTCCCTCCCCCCCACACACACACTCCCTCCCCCCCACACACACTCCTCCCCCCCACACACACTCCCTCCCCCCCACACACACTCCCCCCCCCCACACACACTCCCTCCCCCCCCACACTCCTCCCCCCACACACACTCCCTCCCCCCCACACACACTCCTCCCCCCCCACACACACTCCCTCCCCCCCCACACACACTCCCTCCCCCCACACACTCCCTCCCCCCCACACACACTCCTCCCCCCCCCACACACACTCCCTCCCCCCCCACACACACTCCTCCCCCCCACCACAACACACCCCTCCCCCCCACCACACACTCCCTCCCCCCACCACACACACCTCCTCCCCCCACCACACACACTCCCTCCCCCCACACACACTCCCTCCCCCCCCACACACACACACTCCCTCCCCCACTCACACACACACACACACACACACACACACACACACACACACACTCCCTCTACACACACACACACTCACACTCCCTCCACACACACACACACACACACACACACCCCCCACACACCCTCCCTCCCCACACACACATACCCTCCCTCCCCACACACCCACACACACTCCCTCCACACACACACACACACACACACACACACACACACACACACACACACACACACACACACTCCCTCCACACACACACACACACACACACACACACACACACACAACACACACACACACACACACAATCACACACACACTTCCTCCCTCCACACACACACACACACAAACACTCCCTCCACACACTCACACACACCCTCCCCCCCCCACACACACACACCCTCCCCCCACACACACACACCCTCCCTCCCCACACACCCACTCCCTCCCACACACCCACTCCCTCCCACACACCCACTCCCTCCCACACACCCACTCACACCCTCCAACACACCCACTCACACCCTCCAACACTCTCTCTCTCTCCATCCTATACATACACTCCCTCCCTCACACACCTTCAAAGTGGATCTGTATATTTTAAGCAGCAATGCCCCTGGGATTTTTATTCATTGCATTTTTTTACATAATTGGAACCAGAGGGTCGTAGTGTGCTGAACCGTGCTATTTTCAACGCCCGAAACCCCCAGTTCCCAACACAATTACCATGGTAGCAATTGCCAGTGCCCGGCTCCCTCCTGGGTGAGCAATGTCGTTCAAACCTCGGATTCCGAGGGCCATTAGGCAGCTGCAACGTCATTGGTTGCAACTTCCTATTGGTCGACAGCTGCGGCCATGTTGTATTCTCCAGAGGGAGCACTGGCAGCTACCACAGTAAATATAATCCGGATCCGGTGGGTCTCCAGTGCTGAATATAGCACAGTTCAGCACCAAAAGCAGCTCATGAAACAATTACACTATAAGCTTTTTGTAGCCGGAAATGTGTTGTAGCCGCTTGTGCGATGCAGGGCTACACCACAGGTATTATACACAGTTCCACTATACAGAGGTGGGCAACTCCAGCCCTCAAGGGCCACCAACAGGCCAGGTACTAGGGATATCCCTGCATCAGCACCGGTGGCTCAATCAGTGGCTCAGTCGTTGACCGAGTCACTGATTAAGCCACCTGTGCTGAAGCAGGGATATCCTTAAAACCTTAGCTAGTGGGGGCACGACTGGAGTTGCCCACTCCTGCACTATATGTTGGCGATGGGTGTTCATACCCTGCTTAAAAGGACACAGAAACCTCAAGAAGAAACCACAATGCCACTCTGCATTTCATTCACTTGGTGGAGAAATGGGGCAATAATGGGATTTACAGCTCCTTAGAAGGCCCCTAAACCTCAAGTTCCATCTATTCTCTACATTTGCCTTTTGCACTGGTAGAAGAAAGAAAAAAATTATTCCTGAGGGAATTTAGTAGGGGTTGCATCCAGATCCTTGTTGATCTCTCTCATATAACCCCTGCTAAATCTCCACATTCTGTCCAAGCGGCATTTCCCAAAACCCAGCACCCAACCATCAGCATGACACTGTGGTGGGAACCAGGACATTCCTGCAGGCCTTGGCTCACCACACAAGAGGCTTTGTCGCCATTTTCGACACGAAAGCCTTGCGTGTGCGGACAGGTTAGACGAGGGGGGGACTGCGCTCTATTTTTAGGGAGTGAAAGGAAGCCTTTTTGACTCTTCTGCAATGGTTCTTGTAAAAGAAATTTGAGAAGCACAGTTTTCACAGAACAAGCCCTCAAAACAGGCATAGAAATGTAAGGAGTATGCGTGGAGCAGCTGAAAGTTGATCTGTAACTGACATCCTCGGGGCTGTAAACATACAGGGAATTGGGTGAGCCAAGGAAGCTAGGCTGGTTAGAGTATTGATATATTGCATGATGTACTTCACATAAGTATGTGGTGTGTGAAGCACTTGATGAGGACTAAGTAGAGGGTAATTTTGATGGGACAAGGTCCCCTAGGACCAAAGTATACTAATGGCAATGACATGTTTAAATGGCTACATCTGTGTGATTGATGGCTTCTTCTTTTTTTTTAACCAGAATTTGACACCTATAAGTATTTTTCATTCATTTTTAAAGCTAGTTTGTGAACACTGTGAACAGAGACTTGGGCGAGGTTTGATCTCCTCTTGCTACTCCCTTTTGTGTGATCGCCATTTTAAACACCAGTTTACAACTAAAACTCCCTCTCCCCTCCTTATTTTTACTGGTTCATGGGTTGGGTGGATTAAGTGTAAACCGTACACTTTTTTGACCAACACTTCACCTTTCAGAAACCCCCAAGAAAAATACATTTGTAGTTCATTTCCAAGGAAACAAACTCAACCAATGCTTTACTTTTAGCCAAGTTGGGGACCATACATTTGTTAAAATTCTTCACACAAGGTATTGTTGGCTGGCTATGTGAGATATTGATGCAAGTAAAGCGTAAATTAACTTTCCTTTCATAACACTATTATATTAAATGTTTCAGTAATACCTTTCTGCCTGGACACCGTTCTTTCAAAGGTAGGAGCACTCAACATCGCCAGCTGGAAATTGTGTCGGGTGCATGGTTACACCCCGTGGGGGTAATCACGGCAAACTGAATCCAGTCCAAAAAAAACCCCCCACGTCACTCCACAGGTCCATCTCGACAGGTCCGTGTTTGGACCGAAACGTCGATCTGTCTACAATCACGTAATTTGTTTGTGATGTTGAATAGACCTGTGGAGAGCTGTTTTTTCCCCCTCGGCAGGGTTCAGTTTGCAGTGGACACTGTTCTGTGACAGAATATGCACAAAAGACCAGAAACTTTGTTGAACACATGGCTGTGGCAGCATGTCCAGCCTCGGGTCACAGAGCAAGTGCCAGACAGCACATGTCTGTGGCTAAAAGCCTTTAAAACACCACCAAAGACCACAAGGTAACAACTGCGTGCTTTCTAGCAGAGCCCATCCCATTTTGACACAGCCCCCCAATGAAATAAGGCATTAAAGATAACATGAGAGTATGAGTAACCTAAATAAATATATGTGACCTGATATTTATTAAATGACCCCAAGTGAAGGAACAATGGCTTATAACAGAGGTGCTCAACTCCAGTCCTCAAAATCCCCCCAACAGGTCAAGTTTTCAGGAAAGCCCAGGTTCAGCACAGGTGGCTCAATCAGTCCCGACTGAGTCTCTGATTGAGCCACCTGTGCCGAAGCTGGGATATCCTGAAAACCTGACCTGTTGGGGGGGTCTTGAAGACTGAAGTTGAGACCCCCTGGCTTATACGATTCTATTACCGATCTTAAACAGAGAGCAGCACATACTTCCTCTCATTTGCTCTGGTGGTGTAGGAGATATCCTATTGTCCTGTGATTAGGCTACCAGAAACCAGAGAGCGATGGTTCAAATCCCCTAGAAATCGGCAGTGGTAAGTGATGAAAACTTTACTGCCAATAAAGCAGACTAAAATGTGTACACTGGACAGAATGGTACAGTTCAGTCGTCATCGCCAGACTTCAGGTAATCTGAACACATTGACTTGCGATGAGAAACGTTACAAACAAGGAAATACCAGATTGAATAGCATCAGCCAAGGATATGGACCAGATCTTGCTGGTTGGCAAAAGGCTGGTCATAGCATGAAGGGAAATGGTTTGCATTGGCTATGACGGGACAGAGGCTCATGAGAGCAGCAGCAACACTATTACTAGGGTCGACTAAACCTCTTCATTCTAAAACGTTTAATTCAGCAAATATCAAAAGTCAGAGCTGTAAAGTTTATCTGTCTAATAAAGGAGAGATGCCTATGAGTCTGGGTCGGTAATCAGGGCGCTGAGAAGAGGGCCTGGTGCTGGCAAGCTGCTGGTTTGTGGTCTGCTAACAGATTGAGAGAAGCTTCTGCCAGTGTAACAGGAGCTGGCCCAAGAGCCAAAGCTGAATCCTAACACTAACAAGCGGCACAGGAGGGACTATGCAGGAAGGGCAGTAATGTGTTTCTTCTCTATTCCTAACCAAGGGGATTCAGGGTTTGAAGTTGTAGGAGGGAGGAAACCAAAGACAGAAGATTGGAGTATGAGGCAATAGTACACAGCTTGAAAAGTGAGTAGCGTTCAGAACCAGGGCAAGATGACATCACATGACAGGACACTCTTGGGGTACATTGGAAGCACATTTATACTTATTTTCCCCAAACCTCTGACAAAGACCTTATCAACCTCGACACTGTTCTGTAACACAATGTTAGCAGACCGCTCCACCCACATACTGTAGCAGCATCCCTGGTGAGGGCTAAGGGGGACCCTGGAGGCTCCCGGCAAGAGGAGGCAAAGACGCTTCACACCTGGCTAAGATGTGACAGTACACTGGAACACAGCCAACACAAACTGGCAGAGTACCAGGTAAAGCGGACATTAATAAGGGAAGCAGTCACTCTCAGGTTGCAGACTGCTCCAATCATCCCCCAAGGCAGGGGATTACCTGTAGATGCTGGGCTTCTCTATCAGCTCCTAAGTATTGTGCTGGGGAAAAGTATTGCTTCGAAATTGTTTTCCTCAAAGTGCTTAGAGAGAATACCATTTGCCCACGCACATAGCTTCTGGTTAAATAACTTGCTAATTTGCCATTTGAAGGTATTAAGTTTATTATTTTACTGCAGAGAAATGCCACATTTAGACATCAACGCTCTCCATGGTTCAATGAATCTTCCTAAAATGTTAGAAACTTCACACCAATCAATGGCACCCAATTGCAGTTAGAGATGGGGCCAAGAACAAATGAAACACACACATACACACACACACACACACACACAATTTGCTATTCAAGTGCCAGACTTGACCTTAAAGAAAGCTTAAAATAGCATGGAGAGCCAATAAAGTGTATATCTGCTATACTAATATAATTACATTATAGCAGATATAGTATGAGGGCACTAATTTTTTTTTTTTTTTTTTTAATTTTTAATGGTTGGTTAGAGAAAAACATTAAGGTTATCATACGGTAATAATAATAATAATAATAATAATAATAATAATAATAATAATAATAATAATAATTCATATTTCATCTCAATGAGCCAAGTCAACCAAATTTGACCACAGAGTTATATAGAGCCACAGTGTGTGTGTGTGTGTGTGTGTGTGTGTGTGTGTGTGTGTGTGTGTGTGTGTGTGTGTGTGTGTGTGTGTGTGTGTGTGTGTGTGTGTGTGTGTGTGTGTGTGTGTGTGTGTGTTTTTTTAAAGTTTTGCTTATTTTGTATTTTTTTTAAGGCCCCTCAGAACAGCATTTGCCTGTAAGGTGAGGGGTTAGACTCCCACTTGCACAGCTGCTGATTCCAGCAGGTTGGGAGCTGGTAACAGGGGGGGCCCTGTTGGAACTTGTTACAACAGCAACGCAAGAGAAGAATCCATGGTGCTGGGCCTGATGCGCTTGATGAGCCCCAGCCAGCTGCTGTGTGCAACAAGATGCGAGGCTGTGAGTGGTGGGCTCTTAGGCCTGGCTCACATTCCAGTTACCCTTCTCTGCAGTCATCTGCTGCTTTCTCCTAAAGCGATTTGTCGAGTGGAGATGGCTACAGGCTGCGTCGCACGTGCATAGGCAGGTCCTCTAATTTCTTCACGGAGGAGTGGGGATGATGAAAAAGGAATAGGCAATCAATATGCTCTTAATGGTTTTCGCACCTGATCTCGTCTGCATACACACACAAGTTTCAGCTGCCTCACGGACTACCTGTTTGCTAGGCAGGACCTTGAACTCCCAAGTCAAGCTGTGCAGTCCGAACTGCTCAGATCAAGACGACAAATACTTCATCATTAGCAACTTGCTTGTCATGGGTTCCGTGTTATTTGTTGCTAACGAATTCCAGCCTAGCAATCAACATTTAGAAGAAAATACCACTACATAAACACAACATGTTTTCCCTGCTTCCCTATCAGTTGTGATTTTAATTTATTTGACAAACTTCTTTTTTTGATTCCAAACAGAGAAAAATTAGCCTGCGCTCCCTCAACTGCCGAGTTAAATGGGGCAACGCTTTAGTGAAAGTCACACACCCATTTGTACAAAGTAGTAGGCAAAAAAAAAACACACATACTCACACACACACTTGGCTCAGGCATTTTTTTCCCTTCTCCCCTTATTTTGCTTTTAGGAAGTTGTGTCTCACCCCATAAGCTGAGGTATTAATCACACAGCGTCTGGTTTTAATCCACACGCTCCCAAGTCCTAAACGGATGGTTATCTGGAGAAGGAGTATTCCCCTTAATCTCACTCCACAGCCAAGAAAGTGGAAAATGAAAAAAACAGATTGGAGCAGCAGTCGAGCAGTTTGCTCGGTCAGACGCTGCCTCAGGGAGATCCTTCTGCAGCTTTGCCTTTTTTTTTTTTTTTTTTTTTTAAACAAAAATATTGACTTTAACAAGCAAGTATTGAGGCCATGATGAGCAGTTACAGTGCTTAATGCAGTGCCTCTCAGGAAAAGCAGCAAGCAAAGGCAGATCAAGAACGCACCATTCTATGACCGAGTCCTTGGCAGTAGAAGAAGCTCCCTCCATAGCCTCTCCGACAGAGAACAGCGAGATTCCCTCGATGATAGCCTGATTGGGTCGTCTCCAGAGACAGACTATGACCTGAGAGAAGTCACTTTACATTCCTGCACATAACTCATAGTGGTTATGTTTTATCATGTAGACCAGATCCCCGTCAGTGATCTGTAACTTGTCAAGGCTTTGCAAGGAAGATGATCACTTTGGCCTCTTCTTCTTCTGGTCCAACTGCCCAAGAAGAGATAAGCTTTGGAACATAAACTTAACAAGGTTCAGCTACAAGGTGTCAGATACCTTAGGACGTGGACCAGAACCGACCAATAAGAATGTACACTGGGGAGGGGATATCAGCACACTTCAATAAATAAAATAATCACTGCACAGGGAGAAAGAATAAAATCAGCGTATAAACATCAGCCAGCATGTGAGCAAAGGCTTTCTACTTTATAGCAAGTCACCCAATAGGAGGACACGTTTAGTGTTTCCTACAAGTATAGTGTTCATAGGAACAGAGAATACAGTCCTGCCAAGTCTTTCCTTTGGAGCGAGTCTCATTCATTCCCAGCATCAATGAATAGTAGACTTTAATTGGAATCACACTTATTTAAGTTAGAATTATTCAAACCCCCCCCCCCCCCACCCCACCGTTTTCATACACACATTTATGGAGATACGACAGACCAGAAGCCAATTAAGTGGGCAGCCGCCCTCATGCTGGAGATGGCATCTTGACATCTGAGCTACAAGGCACCTATGAGTCCTGGCAGCTAGGCTTGTGAGTGTAAAACAGTGGGGGAAATCTCAGACTGTGTTTATCTCAACAGAAAATATGAAGTGCCAAACCTGTAATCCCCAAACACTGCAAGCAAAGCAGCAGATTCTGTCAGCCCAACATGTGAGGGAAGAAGTAGATTTTTTAAGAAAGCTTTCTGTGAGTTCACACACAGTTTCTGCTTCTCTCTAGTCAGCTATTTATCACTTTCCGCTTTAAAAAAAATAAAAAAGGCCCTGGCAGATATCCTGGATGAGAGTTCTGTGGTAGATGAAGCAGTGGGGGGAGCAGGGGGGGGGGGGGGATATGCATGATGCAAACCATTTGGAGCAGAGTGAGAACGCTGCCAATACAAGCTGCTCTACTGAAACAAGTAAGGAAGTGATGGGACATACTGCGTGCCAGAAAGTGCCTACACACAGCGAGCGCGCGCACACACACGAGAAGGGGGAAAAAAAACCAGTATACGTGTGCGTGCACACACAGTGCACCAGAGGAAATACAAAGCCTTCTCTCTCCCCCCCCCCCTCCACCCATGACACAGAGTTAGATGTCAGTGGTGAAAAGGTCAATATTTTCTCCTAGCACCGCACTCAATGACTTATCCGTGGTCTCTGCGCGGAGAAAACTTTGTAAGAATACAGAAAGAGGGGACAAGAGCGGGAGATGTCGGGAGCGTGTGCATGGGTGTAGGGAAGGGGAGACAGACAGCAGGGCATGGGGGAGAAAGACTAGGAAGAGTCGATATGTCCCACCACTGACCTTTTCTGAGGTCTTCTCCACGTAACATGGGTCCTGAGGGGCAGCGAGAAGGGGCACAAAGCCCGAGAGGAGCCGATCTTCCTCTAGGATAAGGAGTGCGAGGTCGTCATCGGGATCCTTATAGAGAGGAACCTCGGACTGGTTTACGGAGGTCAAAGTGTTACAGAACTCTGCCAGCACCCTCCACACATCCAGAGCAGGCCTGCAAAAGGAAGAGGGTAGGACAGGTCACTCTACAGTTCCTTAAGCCTTCCGAGGTGTCGCACACAACATCACCGCTCGCCAACAGAGACCATGCCATCTTTAGTCCATGTCTCAACATCTCCGAATTTATTTAAATATGAACAGATTTGGGAATAGAGTATGCTCGGTCAATGCTGCATGGACATCATGAATAAAGCACCACACATTACTGTCTTGGGGACCATAGTATTCATAGCACCAGGGGGGGGTGAAAAGTGAAGTGGTTCATGCACACAACAGTCATTCTCATTTTTGGGAGGGAAGAAAGCTCGGCACCACAACGCATATTACTTTTGTATGAAGAGCACCCTATTATTTGTAAAATAGAACATAATATGTATTGCTACTGCTTTGCCCTCAACAAATTCGTAATATCCCTGGACAATATCCAAAACTTTGCAGGAGGAGAGAGGGCATCTTCCTTGTAGATGTTATAATGTCTTTGGGGAAGGGCAGAATGTTGCACAAATAAAAAGGAGTCTGGGGGGGGGGGGGGAGAAAGGTGGAAGAGAAAGGTAGAAGGAAATGTGAGGAATTGTAAGGTCTGGCTAACCATACAGGGACACAGAATGAAGCGATTTAGCAGAACAGACATCCCTAAAACAAGAGGACAGAGGTGGTGGCATTTTAAAGGGTAGAAAGTACTTTGACTACGTGAACAAAATTTGGGGGATTGAGCCAAGAACAACAGAAGAGATCAAGGAACATGGAAGAACAGAGACAGAGGCTCCGGAATGTAAGTAAAAAAGCCCATAAAAAAACAGGAGAGAGAGAGAGATTGAGGAATTTGGAAGGGCAGAAAAGCCCGTGGAACACAGGAGAACAGAGGGAAAGGGCTTTGGAGCTGTGTAAGATAAAAGATGGGGTTCCAGGTGCTGGATCTCTTAGCTGCCTCATTTGGCAGAGGTTCTGCACCAGGAAACGCCTGTTGACACAAAACATCTCGCCAGCGAGCACGTGATGGCAGTCGGAGAGAACACTATGTACCACTGACTGACATGTAATCCCCCCCAGCCTCTTTGAAAAAAGAAAGAGCTTGCTCGGATCCTTTACTGTCAGAGGGGTTCATCTTCTCTCCAAAATCTGCCATCAAATGTGCAGATGAAAAAACAAAAGGGGGGAGGGAGAAAGAGAAATAAACAGAGGGAAGGCGTCAGTGAGGTAATGGGAACATTGCAGAAAGTGTAGAGGCAAGAAAGGGTTTTAATGGTTAAATGGACTGAACTTGATGTAACCCCAGGAAAGATCCTGTTCTGCCCCTCAGGTCTGACAGATATCAGAACGAAGCAGGCACCGGATGTCAGAGGAGTGGGGTGCACGGGGCCTCCTGGGAGATAAAGTTGCACGTCCGTGCCTTTAACCCTCGGGATGCCCCTGCTGCCCGCTCTGGGCCGAGCACTTCCGGTCACACACATCCCGTGCCAAAAAGCAGCGCCAAGTCACACAGACCAAGGCTCGCAGAGTAAACAAACTGACAACAACAACTGTGACAAGAAGAGAGGCCAAGAAAGGCACAGACAATCAAGGAGAGTGGAAGAGGCCAGGGGAGAGGAAAAGAATGAGATGAGGGGAGAGAAAGTAACGAGGAGAGACAAAGTGAATGGAAGCAGAAGGGAAGCATGGTCCAACAATTATCAAGTTTCAGTCAGCTCACATACATAAAGAACAGCCCAGAGCGTCCCTCATCTCCCCTCACACTTAACCACTGTACTCTCACCTAGGTAACTGAGCTACAGACTATACCCCAGAGCTCTTGCATGGGAATAATTACAAGGTGACAGATTGTTTCAAATAGCCGTGTTTGATAATGGGCGAGGGAGAAGCAAGGAGCTGGAGATATCATCGAATAATTACTCTTCAGGAGACATTGTACCTATTATAGGGGCTGTTTTTAAAAAAAAAAATTTAAAAGGCAACAGAAAAAAAAATAATAATAAAAAAAAAATCTGGCTCTAAAGTTAAAAATCGAAATTATTTTTACATGGGGAAAATACCGTCTCACAACATGCTGCAATACCACTCCCAACGCATTTGTTTCAGAGAAAATAGAACTACCCTAAACACACAAGCCCTTGCTAGGTCTGCCACTATGCTATTGTAGCATTCCTGGCTCTGCTGTCCTTTACATTTTCGACAAAAGGAGTACGGTTTGCCACGCTAGTATATATATATATATTATTTTTTTTATTTGTAATAAGAAGCTGGATATCAGAAGTCGCTCTCAGTGCAGCAGCCTTTTGTCGCAAAATATAAAAAAAAAATACTGTCCAATAATTCTTTTTTTGGACCCAGCATGGATTGCAAGCTATTTAGCAAGGAGTAGCCCATTTCCAAGTTCAGTTCGGGGTTCTAGCCAACGCTAATAAGTAGTCCATTCAACAAATGGAGGCTATTGGAGCCACTGGTGCCCCGGTGTGGGCGGACACCTACAGTGCAGTTAGAGTGTACTGGAGGATACAGCCCCTGCTCTGTTCTGCGGGTCTCACACAACAATGGGCTCTCCCCCCTCCCATTGACATATGGATGGAGTCCTAAGCTCTGTTTATTTCAGCAGGATGGCAAAAATAACAGTTCATTTACTTTTTATTGCCTAAAATTCCAGGGTTTAATATAACTGTCAGTTTGAGTGGAGGCCAGCTGCTGCTTGATAGGTTGCAGAGTTTGGTAGGGGTCCCCTCTCGGGGCATGCTGGTATTAATTAAAGTGCGTTATGGGGAGCAGACCCCCTTTTTTTTGTTTTTTTTTAATGGAACTTGCCTTGGCGATCGACAACCAAGACAGAAACACAAAGCTGTTACAGCGAGACATGGGATAGTGCCAGGACACAGCGACAAGACTGCGTGTGGAGAGAAGATGCATAAGCAAAGATGAAATAGGACGTTCAACAGCGTTTAAGGCTTGGAAGGAAAGCCTACTGCACTACTCCAGCAGCAATAGGGTTAAACACAATCTTTTAAAATAATTGTGCTTGGATCTACAGGAGGGCAAACAATAACAATACAGCATTACATGATCATTGTACCCTGTACTGTATACATAAAAGGCACCAAGGAGGTTACAATGTCATTTTAAAATGAAAGACTAGGAGTAGGAATTCAGCTCAGAGGACATGGTGAAAAATACTGACATTTGAAGTTGGGACTTGCCTGATTTGGGGTTAACCTTGGCGTGGTGGACAAGCCAACACTTAATTGTAACCAAAACCTCTATTTAAATGACATTCGAAATAGCTAAAGATGTGCAGGCTTTTCAGCACCATGCTTTTAGTAACAGGATAATGAATGACAAAATGTTAGATTTTAGTGAATTTGTACAGTATCTGCATTGATCTTGTGTTTTTTTGCCTTTAGCTTTTTGATCCCTCAATAGCACTATATGTATTGGGTTAGCCAACCAGAATACAAAGCTCAATACAAGCCGAGATACCTGAGGCACAAACACTTGCCCAGAGTGAGCACTGGGTCCCATAAGAACATACCCAAATCTTACAATACCCCATTTATTCTCCTACGTCCCAGTTGTTTCTGCACTTTCCATTGCTGCCCAACTTCCCCCCTTCGCCACCATCGGGGTTCGTAATGCATTGCAAAGCATCCATTTCCAAGGACTACTTTCAAGACGCTACCCATCGATGTGAACATTTACACACCAGATAAGACAAATGCATACACACTCCCATCAACCTCCAGGTTGCCCCAAATGTGCAAACCGTTCTTGAAACGCTCCCTTACCAAATGGACCTCTACTTCATTTGTTGTATACAGCTGCCAATACCGAATATGCTGTACAGACAGAATAATAAAAAGATACAATGAATCCATGGCCCCACAGGGCTTCTGCACTTCCCATACTGTATAATAGCACCGGCACTTGGAGACAAAGGCCCAGCTTGACTTAATGTTAAACCTTAGTGCAGATAATGGCCATTACATATGAATGGAAAGCATCAAGGCTTGGCATGGTTCGATTAACCTGGCCCAAAGTGTTGCCCCAAGAAGCAGTGTCTTCAACAAGTTTCTCCCATTTAAAGGGGTGGTTCCATGCAACTATAATTAACTAAAATTGCAATACAAGAAAACCCTTTCATTAAACACCTCTGCCATTTTTGATAAGTTGTTAATGGCATTTCTACCTATTTTGTTGTTTTGTTTGCTTTAATAGGTTGGTAGCCGGTGTGTGGAAGGCTGGATAATAAAGATCGCCAAAATGGCCACGCCAGCTGATTTCTGTTGAGTGCGGGTTTGGAACGCTTGCATAATGAGGATAGAAGGAAGTAACCATTCTAATGCGGACCAGGGCCGAGTTACTGAATCCTATTCAGATGAGTGACATCCCAACCGTTCTTCACAATAGACTGCGATTTAATCGTTTTATTCTAAAACGACTGTGACCAAATAGAAAAATATAAATTAAATTAAAAAAAAAAAAATGTACTTTTTTTTTTAAATCTCTTTACAATATCATGCTTTTTAACTCCATGCCTCATTTTATTCCCATCTTCCTCACTAATTCATCAGATGAACCATTTTCCTATAGTTATACTTGGGGGAGATTCACTAATCTCCAATAAAGGGCATCCGAACTTGGTCCCATGTGAACGACCAACCACTGGGTTTGCAGTTAAAGCAAAATCTACCTCCAGTACCTTTTATCAGAGTTTATCGAATGCCAACCATAGGCATATCAAAGCTTTGGAGGACATACCCCCTCCCCCTTAAAGTATGTTGTAGTCCAGGATCCATACACATGGAATTATTTTGTAAAGTATTTTGTAACTTGCAGCCAACAGCAAAAAAAAAAAAAAAGTGTTTATTTTCACAAACCAGACATGCAATTCATGTTGGTTAAAAACAGAGAGACTGTACAGGGCACAGTATGTACAGAAAACACAGGAGTACCTGTGTCTTACATAGATAGGTTCTCTGGTCTCTAATGCAACAGTGGTGTGATTTGAGCAAAATTGAAGCAAACACAAATCACTATAATTTTGTGTGTGTCTGGGTTATCATAAAACGGTCCTTGTTGCCCTTTCCCCCATGTTCATTGGTTTGACATTTGTGGAGTATAAAGAATTATAGGACACACGTTATAATGGGATGTATAAACTTCTAACTGGCTGTTACTAGTATCCTATCTGCCAGGTCTAAAGCGACGAACTTCCATAGTGAACGTGCATGAAATGACGCGTGCGCGCACACACACACACACACACACACACACACACACACACACACACACACACACACACACACACACACACACACACGGGTGCCCAATGATACATCCAATTGACAAAACATATACAGTAACAAGTATCAAGTTTAAATACTTCAATAATAATAATAATATTTACTTGGTTATTTAGTTAAAACCTTTGGCCAAAGCGTCATAAGCCTGCATACCATGTCAAGGTATAACCAAAGTACCATCCATACTATTTACATAGCGCTTTACAATACACGTGACATATATCATAACACACAATGGGAATAAGCTTTTCGGACATAAAATAGGAAAAGTGTCCCTTGCCCTGAAAAGCTTACAATCTAAGTGGTGAGTAGGGAGAGCGTACCATAACATCCTCCTACTGTCTCTGTAAGTGCATCTGCAAGGGGTGAAGGTAAGGGTATATATACGAGATGTATAGTATCCGTCAGCGGAGCTACTTAAATGTTCCAAACAAGCACAAAATGTTCAAAACGTGACTTCAGTTTGCATGACATCACCGAAGCGTTTGAAATGCTGGTATCAATATTCTGTGGTTGGATAACTTCTAATGCAGCCACCCCAGCCCCCCCCCCCCCCCCCTTCTATTTTAAAAATATTACCCTCTCCTTTAATTATAATTAAAGATAGGTTATTAAAAATTTAAATATATATATATTTTTTTTTACACATTGTTAGACAGGAACAACAATGGTTTGGAGCAGCACTCCAATATATTGTAAAGTATTTAAAAAAACAAACAAACAAAAAAACCACTTGCAGTCTCAGTGCAGTAGGACAACTCATTTTTATTGCAGGACTAAAGAAAGGGCATGGACCCCAAAATGTTGCAATTGTTGTGCTAGAGAGCAGAAGATGTCTAGATTAGGTCAACCCCACCTTCTTTTTATTTTTGTAAAGATTTCCCCCAAAAATGCATTCTGCAATAAAAGGGAGTTGAATCTAGCTACACTTCTTAGACCAAGTCTTTTTTCTTCTTTTTTTAATTTTTGTATACATTGTAATATATCTTGGTGCTGATCCAATCCATTATGGCAGACCCCGATTATCCATTGGGCACAATGGATACAGTGCCCACGGCCTACGAAAAAGTTTTATGGCCCACAAAAATAGGCCGCTACAAATTTCAGATGACAAAACAGAAAAACTGCTAAACCAAACATAATAATTTGCTTTAATCGAATTACGTTACAAACCCTATTATAATAACACATGAACAAATGTGTTGGAGTGTTGGATATCTGAATTAAGTTTAATGATATTAGCGCCGATTTAAGTAAATGTAGATTAAACATCAACGTTGCTGCTCCTTTTGTTACCAAAATCACAGACTACATCTTCCAATTTAAACTTTTGCAAAAGCTCATTCTCAATTGAGTAGTGCCAGGGAAGAGAGCCGTTTCTGTCCCATGGTTTATCTACAGATATATCTTGGGGGGGACCTACGATGAGGAGTGCGCCCAGGGCCCACCGAGACTTTAATCCGGCCCTGCCTTGTTGCTCCTGTATCGTCTGTAAGCCTATTGGTGGAGGCAGCGGGTCAGAGCACCAATGCATAAGAAATAAGATTATTTTAATTTTTAAAGAAAATGCTAATGGCGAGTGCAAGATCATCGTTTTCCACCAAGCAGAATGACATTTCATAACTAAAACATTTTGGTTTTACATTTAAGAAAAGTAACTGGGCCGTTATTTCCCATTACTGTGCCATGTAAGCCACATGATGATATGAACCACTACGGAACCCTTTTTTTGTAGCACGAATGTCAGGCTGATGTGCAGTGCACAGAAAATATTTTTCTGTACTAACATGTAAACACAATATCCATCTTAAACCTAAAAGAAACCTCTTTTATAAAGAAGCCAGGTGGGTTGTGAAAGTCTAAAGTGGACACATTTTTTGTGGAAAAAAACAAACAAAAAACAACTGTTGTGGTCTGGAAAGCTCAAGTCAAACATAATAATAGTTTGCTTTAATAAATAAAAGGTATCAAACCACAAAGAATTTAGCTTCCGCCAGAACACTTTGATAGAATGTGGTCTGTGTATGTATGTACAGACGACACACACACACACACACACACACACACACACGTTACCGCATCAAAAAATAAATATCAAATAATATTCATCAAAAGCCACACAAAGCCAATATACTGTATGCTGGTGGCGGAGCTATGGGGAGAAATATATTGTAACACTGGAAGAGAGAAAAACCCACGACAAGCACTCAGATGAACCAGAAAGTAGCAAAAATGTATTAAATCAATTAAGACAAAGAATTAAATAAAAAAAGACAGATTAAGATCAGAGCTGGGACTAAAAGAAAAGCCTAACAAATGATCAAGACACACACTAAAACACAAATAAACTGCTATAGGGTCACAAAATAATCACTCAAATAAAGTGCTAAATGATACTTGAACCGCATAAAGGACGTATGTTACCTAAACAATCAATGGGATCTAAATACAGTAGTTCCCACTGAAAGTCTCGACTGGCCAGTCCATACAACATACATGAATGAAGTCAAAGAAGTACCAAGTGGAACAGAACTGAGTTAAACCTTGTATGGGAAAAGTACAGAGACCAGATAGAATAAGTGTGTTAATGCAGAGGAGCACATAATGTCCAACATAATGCTAAGATGTGTAGCAGTTTAGCAACACAGGTAATCAAGGCTGAAGTAGATCCACATGAGTGCTGCTAATATACAAACACGAGAGCCCAGAATTAAAGCAGTGATAGTGGGCATGTCAGAAAATACATCACCATATATCCCATGTGGCTCCTGGATAGCAGAATAAATATATATATATATTATATATAAATAAATATATATTATATATAAATACTAGCTGAGAGACCCGGCGTTGCCCGGGATGTAATTTTGGGGGGGCGTACAACAGGGTTAGGCTACCCCCCCCCCTTGACAGCTAGGTGGGTGACTGAGTTGACTGAGTGTGTGGGTGACTGGGTGGGTGACTGAGTGGGTGGGTGACTTTGGGTCGGTTTGACTTTGGGTCGGTGGGTGGGTGACTTTGGGTCGGTGGGTGACTTTGGGTCGGTGGGTGGGTGACTTTGGGTCGGTTTGACTTTGGGTCGGTGGGTGTGTGACTTTGGGTCGGTGGGTGTGTGACTTTGGGTCGGTGGGTGGGTGACTTTGGGTCGGTGGGTGGGTGACTTTGGGTCGGTGGGTGGGTGACTTTGGGTCGGTTTGACTTTGGGTCGGTGGGTGGGTGACTTTGGGTCGGTGGGTGACTTTGGGTCGGTGGTTGGGTGGGTGAGTTGGGTCGGTGGGTGACTGACTGGGTGGGTGAGTGGGTGACTGACTGGGTGGGTGAGTGGGTGACTGACTGGGTGGGTGACTGACTGGGTGGGTGAGTGGGTGACTGACTGGGTGGGTGAGTGGGTGACTGACTGGGTGGGTGAGTGGGTGACTGACTGGGTGGGTGAGTGGGTGACTGACTGGGTGGGTGACTGACTGGGTGGGTGAGTGGGTGACTGACTGACTGAATGGGTGGGTGACTGGGTGACTGGGTGACTGACTGAATGGGTGACTGGGTGACTGAATGGGTGGGTGACTGGGTGACTGAGTGGGTGGGTGACTGACTGAGTGGGTGGGTGACTGACTGAGTGGGTGACTGACTGAGTGGGTGGGTGACTGACTGAGTGGGTGGGTGACTGAGTGGGTGGGTGACTGAGTGGGTGACTGAGTGAGTGGGTGACTGAGTGGGTGAGTGGGTGACTGACTGACTGAATGGGTGACTGAGTGGGTGGGTGACTGAGTGGGTGGGTGGGTGGGTGACTGAGTGGGTGGGTGGGTGGATGGGTGACTGAGTGGGTGGGTGGGTGGATGGGTGACTGAGTGGGTGGGTGGGTGACTGAGTGGGTGACTGGGTGAAAGTGGGTGACTGGGTGAAAGTGACTGGGTGGGTGACTGGGTGGGTGGGTGACTGAGTGGGTGGGTGACTGAGTGAGTGGGTGGGTGACTACGTGAGTTTTTGGGTGACTAAGTGAGTGGGTGGGTGGGTTACTGAGTGGGTGGGTGACTGAGTGAGTGACTGAGTGGGTGACTGAGGGAGTGACTGAGTGAGTGGGTGGGTGACTGGGTGGGTGGGTGAAATGGGTGGGTGAGTGTGTGGGTGACTGGGTGACAGTGCGTGGGTGGGAGATGGTGTGTGACTTACCTTGACCCCGTGGCATCTGGCTGGGGCAGGAGGTGAGTTTGGGAAGCTGGGGGGGGGGGCAAGAGTGGCAGGAGTCCCGCGCCCCGCGCCCCGCTTCCCCTCTCCGGTAGCGGCGCACGTGATGGGGAGTCCCGCGCCGCGCTTCCCCTCTCCGGTAGCGGCGCACGTGATGGGGAGTCCCGCACCGCGCTTCCCCTCTCCGGTAGCGGCGCACGTGATGGGGAGTCCCGCGCCGCTTCCCCTCTCCGGTAGCGGCGCACGTGATGGGGAGTCCCGCGCCGCTTCCCCTCTCCGGTAGCGGCGCACGTGAGGGGGAGAGCAGGAGGCCCGGGCCGCGCTTCCCCTCTCCGGTAGCGGCGCACGTGAGGGGGAGAGCAGGAGGGCCGCGCCGCGATGGGGGAGGAGCCTGGAGTTTGCTGCTGAGCAGCAGGGCCGCGCTTCCTCCGCGGCGCACGGTGAGGGTGATGGTGCGGCTGGGGATGTTGCGGAGCGTGGGGATTTGGGTGAGGTGGGGAGGGGGGAGAGAGTGAGGGGCACCGGGAGAGGAGGGGCACCGGGAGAGGAGGGGGGTGTGTGGAAGGTGAGCTGCGGTCCAACTGACGGGGGAGGGTGTGTGTCCCTGTGTGTGTGTGTCCCTGTGTGTCCTTTGGCCCGTCACTCCGCCTCAGGCCAATGAGAGGTGTGCGGGGGCGGGCCAAGGGACCAATGAGATTTCCCCTAGGGACACCGGACATCCAGGCAGGCAGGCAGGCAGGCAGGCATACAGTGCTTTCACTAATATAGTATAAGATATGTATATATTTATTTATTTCAGAAGCAGGGCACGCGCAATACAAAATAAAAAAATAAGGGTAAAGGAAGGGTGCATACTATCCAAAAAGATACAGAGAAAGGAAAAAAAAAGTGTTACGGGGAAGGAATCCTAAAACAGGGAAGTTCTGTTATTAGTAGACCACAAAGTGGTGAACACATCAAAAACACTTAATAAGGGAACAATGTGTCAGAAAATATATCAACTACAACCACAGAGGGTCAAAAGTGCAACTATAATGTAAACATAAGCACTAGAGGTGTGTCTGCAGGGTACCACAAACCAGGGCAGGGGACCCGAACCCAGCTTCCCTGTTGTAGGATTCCCTCCCCTTAGGCTCCTCTCTGCCCTGTCACTCCTGTGACATCACTGGGGGCGTCACTTAGGTTTTTGGCTCCAATTGTTTTCCCACTGGGAGTGGTGTAGGGCAGGGGGGCGCAAACTTTTTTCCCTGCACCCCCCTGCCGGCGGTCCCCTCACTCCCGCCCCCCCCTCCTCAACTTACCCGCGCACCGGCGTAATGACGTCACGTTGCCACAGCAACGTGACGTCACATGACCTCGCAGCGTCATTTTGACGCCGCGTTGCCATGGCGACGCAGGAAGGAAGCCGCCGGAGCCTAGGTAAGTTAGGTTTACAGAGGCCCTGCAGCTCCCCCGGCACTTCATTTAAGTGCCTTCGGGAAGCGCGCAGGGCCTCTGTAAACCCCGCGCCCCCCCCCCCCCCGCCGGCAATCTCGCGCCCCCCTGGGGGTCGCGCCCCCCAGTTTGCGCACCGCTGGACTGTAGGGTATATCTGGGTTTGCTTGTCACTTGTTTATTTGCTCTTCAGAAAGGTCCCAGTGGGGAGCGAAACATTGACACACACACACACACACACACACACACACACACACACACACACAGGGAAATAAGTATATTGCTAAAGGCTTTCAACTTATATTACATTTAGAATTATTGGTTCATTTCCCCCCCCCCCCCGACCCCCCCTCAGGCACATAAAAATACAAATATCTTGGGGGTCAGAGGCCCGCGGATTTGCCATGTCCCGCTGGTGCAGGTTATACTGAGATAGCGGGGGGGGGGGAAAGGAAAAAGCCCAAGAGACACACAATAGTGTATTAAAGTTTACTAGAAATGGTACAAATACAAGGTAATGATGATGCCCGTTAAACACTAAAACATGCCATGCGCATATCGCCAAACACAGCTGTTTCACTGCTTCTGAAGATGGTCCTCACATCTGACGCCTCTGATATTACAGGTCCGTGTCTATTCCTCCCTTGAGGTAGGTGGGGTGTGGACTCCGCGGGAGAGAGACCCAAGGACTAAGATCTTTGGGTCAGCTACACTCGACGAAGTGTTGGAGACAATCCGCAATAGCTACCTCAAGGGAGGAAGAGATGCGGACCAGTAAGATCAGAGGCTGCGGACATCAGACACTGGGACCATCTTGAGTTTGGCGATATGCGCATTGCATGTTTTAGTATTGTACGGGCATCAGCGTTACCTTGTATTTGTTATGTACCATTTCTAGCCAATTTAAATGACTGGTGAGCACATTCAAGTCTCACACAGGTCTACAACCCGGCCTTTCCCCATTATCTCTTGGCATACAGTGCTTCCACTGCAGCCAGGGATTCTGGGATACTATTTCTAGTAAACAGGAATACATAATTGTGTCTCTTGCGCAGTTTCCTTTTTTCTCTCCATTTCTTGCAACCTGGATTTAGCAGCAGGACCGTGTGACTATGAAGAATCAGATCATTGATCAACACGCGGAGGGCCTTTTCAGAACGGACCCACTTTTCCACAAAGGACTGTGAGGACTTTCAGATAAATGACACTAATGAATGTGGAATTCATTACCCATGGAGACTGTGATGGCAGATGCAATAGATTTGTTCAAAAAAAGGTTGGACATCTTTTTAGAAAGGAAACGTATACAGGGATATACCAAATAAATAAACATGGGAAGGATGTTGATCCAGGGAGTAATCTGATTGCCAATTCTTAGAGTCAGGAAGGAATTTATTTTTCCCCTTATGAGATATCATTGGATGAAATAACACTGGGGTTTTCTGTTTGCCTTCCTCTGGCTCAATAAGTATAGATATAGGATAAAGTATCTGTTGTCTAAATTTAGCATAGGTTGAACTTGATGGATGCAGGTCTTTTTTCAACCTCATCTACTATGTAACTATGCCACTTTATACTTGACCTATATTTTTAATTCTGTATCTATGCATGGCATGATGTTACAACCAATTGATTTGTTGAATAGATGTTGAATCACAGCTGTATATGACTATGACTAAGTACTTTATATATAGCACATGATCTTTGGAATTTACACTTATGTTGACATATACACATGTCTACAGTATTTTATTTGCCAGTTTATATTGAGAGGGCCACAGTTACATTTACACTTAGAATACATTTCTTTTATTAAAGCAGCAATACTACTGTCCCCTCTTCTTTATCTTTCTTATTTGTATATCTAAATTTGTAAAGCATGTGACAATGTATAATTCTACATTCTTACCTAAGCTGGCAATCGTTTGGTGCTCCTGTTATAAATCTGTAAAAACCCAGATTGAGCGCCTAACATAATGGCTGCTTCAGTCAGTGTAACTCCGCAGCTACAATATATTCTTATATTACTAAAAGTAACATTATGTATTGTTACCGTTTGCAGCTTAAACTGCTGCGAACATTGGCAACAAATTATCACAGACAGGAAAGTGTTGCAAAGATCTTGCACTGCCTGGGAGGTGGGCTAAAACTGGCTATAGAAATCAAAGGATGCTTTAAAAAAAAACCTTCATTAAAATGATATTAAAGCTGCCGTTAAAAAAAATAAAAATTCCCCATTCAATATGTGCATCAATACAATCTGCACACGGACAAGTGATTAGCTAAGCTGCAGATCGATCCGTTCTCCTATCATCGATAGCTTGCTCCGGGTTATTTAATTCAGTTCTTGCACAGCATTTTGGGAAATGTAGTTCCAGGAATATGATTGACTGGGTAGTTACTAAATTCAATTGGTTCACTGCTCGAGAGAAGGCGGGACTCAATAGCCAGAGCCTATCATTTTTTTTTTTAAATACAAGTATTTTCTCATAGTACAGAATTGATTTATTATAAAAACCACGTAGGATATTGCTTGAACTGCTGCTTTAAGAGTTGAATAAAAAATTAATTTTAAAAAACAGAAAATTCACTATTATCCAATACTACAGAATTAATGTATTTAAAAAAAAAAAAACCCCCATAAAAGATTTCACATGTATTGCTACTTTATTACACTTCCCAAGCAGTGAAAGCTGGTTTAAAAAACTCCCACTTATGGGTATGGAGAGTCTCAGCACTGAAAAGGTTAAATGCAAGCACTGCACTTCATATTTCCTCACAATGTGTATGTGAGAGAGATCGGTATTTTCTCATCGGGAGTCAAAAGGCTGCAGCCTTTGGGTTGTGATGGCTCATGACAAAAGTTTAAAAGAGCATTTGGATTCATTACAACACGCAGGTTTCCGCTTCATCTGGTAACATCCCACTCCCTTCGTTACAGTGGCGGATTGGCAGATTTGTACTGGTAAATAAAGCTCTGTGCATCACAGACTTCCCTCGTCACAAATGACTTTACCTATCAAAGATGGTTGTCTCATCACTCGAATGGAAAGATACATTGTTTGCTCACAAGAAGTGGCGTAGCTAGATATGCGCGGGCCCCCGGGGAAACATTTTTTCAGGGCCCCGTTATTATTAATACTGACTGCAATTGTTTTCTCTCTCCCCCATCCTATCAGTGATCCACTCTCATCATCATCACTAGCTCTCCCCCACATCTCCATCAGATCTCCCGTCAAAACTCCATATCATCATCTCTCCCCCCCCCCCCCTCATCATCATCATGAGATCTTCCCCACCCACCTCCTGCATGCCTGAGGTAATGGACAGGCGCGGGGAGATGGTATACGGCGGGCCCCCGGTGTTAAAGGATAAGCCGGCAGAAGAATCAGCACTTGAGGCAGAGCAGGACGGCACGAGGTGAGGAGCGCGCTCTAGCAGCAGACGCTGGAAGTAAGAAAGACTTACGGGTGAGAGCACTGGGGCGCGCTCCTCCACTGCCGCCCTGCTCTGCCTGTGTAACAAGTGTCGATTCTTCTACCGGCTTATCCTTTAACGCCGGGGGCCCGTCACATACCATCTCCCGCGCCTTTCTACAGGGGAGCGGGGCCCCCAAGAGCCTGGGCTATAGCTACGCCCCTGCTCACAACAGGTATTGTTACTTACTGTACACTGTACGGTTGTGAGTTTGTTACTTTTTTAACCCACCATAACTTATACAAAGTGTGGTTGAAAACTATGCCAGCTTCATATTGCAAAGCCACTATAACCACTCTCACACTGAAGAGATGCCCTTCTTTAACCCAGGCTGTGCTAAAAAGATGTGTAATGCAGCAGGCATAATCTTATAGAGGCCCGTGTTAACGTGGATTAGCAGCCAAACCTGACACAGTGTACTCATTTTCCATGTCATTACCCACAATCCCTGGCTGAAGGGGAAGCATGGTATGCGAAGAGATAATGGGGAACGGCAGAGTTGCAGACCTGTCAGACAAGTGATATTTCTATCTGCTGTTTAGTAGCAGTATTCACAGCCCCACCTATGCCAAAGTTAAAAAAATAAATAAAAAAAATTAAAAAAGTAACATCTTAAAAATGGTATAGTCTACTTCCCCATGTGCTCTGCCCCCAGGATAGCCATATTAACTGTCCATGAGGGGGAAATAATAAAAAAATATCTGTGGGGGCAAATCCCACCCAAGATTGAAAGATGGGACCCTCTCCAATTCAAATTCAAGTGAAGATACCAAGCTCCAAACTACCCAAGTATTGAATAGAAGAAAAAAATGGCGCACAGCCGATGGAGCAGGTCATCAAAATAGTTGATAAAAATTATATATCTTTATTGATCCATATTAAATATTGATAAAGTGTATAATCCATACCCGAAACGCGTAGGAGGGTGTTAACCGCCGCTTTTTTAAATATGGATCAATAAAGATATATCATTTTTATCAACTATTTTGGTGACCCACTCCATTGGCTGTGTGCCAGTTTCTTTTCTTCTTTTCAATACCCAGCAACTCTACGTGGCTGCACGCATTCCAGGATATACAAGATTGGGGTATATTTGTGAGTACAACTGCTCTTTTTTTATTGCCTTATAACTGTATGCTGTGAATCCAGGGACCATCCCAATGAGGATTTGACTGGTGTTTTCACTACCAGTCTTGACCTTCAGGGATATTCTGGCCCTTTTGGGGATTTTACATCATTGCTTATCTCACTAGCCCCTATATCCTGTGTTTTCATATATTATACTACAATATGAACTTTATGGATCTAGCGCTGGAGTGCATGAATCACTAATTTGTTTTTCCAAACTACCCAAGACCTGAGAAACCCCCTCTGGCCCCCAGTTGCTGCCACATATAGACATCTGTAAGCCACAGGAGAAACCATCACCAGGGAATTGTGGAATTTCACAGAGACTTCCTGACACCATATCTAAGAGCTTCTAGTTTCAAACGGAGACACCCTGCCTCTGTAACCTTTCAGTACTATGGATTCTAATAATAATTCTAGTTACTTCACAGATCGTGAGAAAATATGACAATATCATCCCCGAGTCCTCATCCGAAAGTAATCGTTACATTGTGTGGCATTGCAACTTTTCGGTCAGGCATCACTGAAGGGGTTAAGTTCGTTTACATGAGTCATCCGGATTCCGGGATTATGTTTTATACACGATATAAATTGGGTCCCTTGATGCTGCTCCTTTCCTTGTAAAGGTGCATTTAATCTTCAGCGAAGAGAAAATAAAAATCGCTGTTGTAAAAATAATAAAAGTAACAAAGTAACAAGATCAGTAAAAATAGTAGCGATAGTACATACCTGAAATGTATACCAAATAGGACAATACAATAGTGGTGCACTGAAAATTTGACAAAATTCCAGTGTAATAAAAGCCTATTAAAATACTCCATCATTTAAAAACCTTTACGAAAAATTATTCAATGCGTATGTTTGTTAATAATCATTGCATAATTAATGTTATTTGATATATAGAATACAATTAATTTGAAATGGGAATATAGATGGAAGATAAGGAATGATTATTACAAGAGGATTTGCCTTCTCTGCGAGGGAGCCAATGCACCTTGAAAAGCACTACTGGGGGGCGCGGCGGGTTACAGAGGACCCGCGCTCGTCCCCAAAGCATTTAAATTAAATGCCGGGGGAGCGTGCAAGGCCTCTAAGTTCCCTTACCTCGTCTCCGGGCGGCTTATGGCAACACGGCGTCAAATGACACCGCGGGGGTCACATGACATTGTGTTGCCATGGTGACGTGACGTCAGAAACACCGGAGACAAGGTAAGGGGGGGGAGGGGGTTTGCCAGCAGGGTGGGAGAGCAGGCAGAGGGGCGCAGGCAAAAAAAAAGGTTGCGCACCCCTGCACTACAGCGGTTCCTAACCTTTTTTACATTGTGAACTCCTTGCTAGAACATATTTGTTATGCGAACCCCTAATTAATAGATCTCCTTGCCTACTCAGGCAATTGCTATCAAAAAACTGTTTGATCGATCCCAGGCAGTATAGTGTCCCGACCTCGTGGGAGGAAACGTAAGCTTATTAAGACCCCAAGCTGCACCTCTGTGTCTGCAGGCAGCATGGGTGATACAGCCATCAATCACTGCCAGAGCTTCCAAAGTCACACCCCACAATGCCTTGCAGCTGCGGATGCAAAGCATTGTGGGGAGAAACTTTGAACGGGACAGCTGTAGCACCCACACAACTTCCTGGGATACGACACTACAGATTTGAGGGAGGGGGGGGGGGGGAGGAACCCGCTGGAGGCACCTCTCGAACGCCAGGTTGGGAATCACTGCACTAGATAAAATGTTTATAATTATTAAGCCCTTAACAAAATCTTATAACATCAAAAGAGTTAAGGAACATCCTTCCAAAACATAGTGCAGTCATTTGGCATTCATCATAACAATTACAAAGATGAGCATGTTAAATTAACTTGGGTAAAAAGGTTACACTTTTCGGTGTATTAGTTTTACCTTGAAGAATTTAAAATCTACCAAGATTGAATTATCATATAGTCGTGTATATCATGATCAAGACTGCAAGGAAATGTAGGCCTAGTCAAAGTCTGTTCTAAAAAAAAGTTATTTTTACGGTAATTAACGAGCTAATTACCATATCGCGACAAGTACTAAAATATGGCAACCGGGAAATTTGTACCGCAAACTTGACTTGGGTCATATTACTGCAGTAAAAAGACCCAACATTTATTTTCCCCGGGGTGCGATACTACCTCCTTGTTAACAGATGAATTACTTTAGGCCAGTGGTGGGCAACATGATACACATCAAGGGTCATAAGTGTGGCCGTTCAGCCCCTAAAAGGGCACAGTCGTTTGTCATATAACCGTTCCCTATAACTACTATTGCCCCATATAACATCTCTTCCCCCCCCCCCCCCGTGTGTGTGTGCTGATCTCTCCCTTTCTCACTCCCCTCACCTCTCTTTGTGCATCTCCCTCATCCGATCGGTGTGAGTCTTCCCCCCCCCCCCGCTCCTCTCTCGGTGCGTCTCCCCCCCCCCCACTACCCCTCTCTCTGTGTCTCTCCCCCCCCCCTACCTCGGTGTCTCTCCTCCCCCCCCTACCTCGGTGTCTCTCTCCCCCCACCCCCTACCTCGGTGTCTCTCTCCCCCCCCCCCCCTACCTCGGTGTCTCTCTCCCTGCCCCTCTCGGTGCGTCTCCCTCTCCCTACCCCTCTCGGTGCGTCTCCCTCTCCCTACCCCTTTCGGTGCGTCTCCCTCTCCCTACCCCTCTCGGTGCGTCTCCCTCTCCCTACCCCTCTCAGTGCATCCCCACCCCCACACCCCTCTGTGCGTGTGTCCCCCCCCCCACCCCTCTCTCTGCGTCTCCCCACGTCAGTCAGTCAGTGTCTCTCTCTCTCTGCGTCTCACAACCCCTCTCCCTCTGCGTCTCCCCACCACCCCTCTCCCTCTGCGTCTCCCCACCACTCCTCTCCCTCTGCGTCTCCCCACCACCCCTCTCTCTGCGTCTCCCCTCTCCCACCTGCCACCTCGCTCTCAGTCTCATTGCTGCCCCATGTGTAGCTCTGCCCCACTTGTCCAGGAGACAGGCTGAAAGGATGAAAGGACAAGGGAGGGGGGAAGCTGGGGGCCGCATGCCGCCTGCTGCCCACCAGTGCTCTAGGCCCTACTGTGAAATGTGCGGTAATGTTAGCGCATCACATTCTTCTGGGAAAAGCTAGCTTTTATATACTGTACTGACTATTACTGAGGTTCTGAACTCTATGAGGCTTATACAAGCAGTGGCACAGTCTTCACTGGGTCTGAGCACCTTATCCTATCGAACTTTATCCTGTTACATCTGTACCCTTCCTACTAGTAGACACTACTTATCAGGTGGTGATACCGGCATCTAACTGTTTTTTATTTTTTCAATGACTCACGTATCGAGGAATGGAAGCATTATCCCCACAGATACGCTTGCATCCGCAATACTGTGCCATTCTTATGCTGCCGGTGTTATCCACTGAAATTAGGCACGAGAAATATCCAAATGTCCTTAAAGCAGAACTGGTCTAATTCTACATTCTCTTTATTTAGAAAACATTTTCTTCTAGTTTGTCTTATTGCACCTATACTAATTAATAACCGACTTGACAATTTGGCCAAAACCTTCTACCAGAAGAAATAAAAAATCGTTTACCACATTTGGATAAAAATGGCAATATCTACTAAAAACATAAAAATAGTTTCCTTAGTAAATGATACAACATATCCATTGATGTGCCGTGGCAAATATCCACTGGTCTTTGGTATGGACAGATTCTTCGTAGGTTTTGATTCACTTTACTATATGGTCTCAGACTTTGTCGTCTTCCAAGCTCATGCATTTAAACCCTACAAAGTGAATGACAAACTATCGCAGGGACAAAACTATTTACAACATGTGGCGCTACACATTGATCGAGCCTGTATTTGAAGAATCGACCCTCTTTTGGGAAAGAAAGTACAGATCTTAGGCTGGTCTTTCGGTCAGTAAACTCCTGCTTATGAGAATTTCCAAGGTCATTTGTCACTAAAATCTTTTTTGCAATATCTTCCAATTTAAAAGCCATTGTGCATCACACACACACACACACACACACACACACACACACACACACACACACACACACACACACACACACACACACACACACACACACACACACACACACACACACACACACACACACACACACGCTTATTGCCTCCTTGTTTACACAGTTCCTTGCAGTCATGTATCAGATTGTGTGTACATTTTTCAAACAGTAGGAAATTAGAACTGCATTATGCCACGACGGTACAGGTTTCTGTCGTTTGCCAATGAAGAGTTTCCGATTTTCTTTTTGGCGTCCACAAATGCAGTAGCTTATTTGGAGTGTTTCTTCTTAGTCTTAATTTCCATGACGTATCTCATGGCTTTAATAATCTTGTCCAGGGATTTGACCTAAAACATGCATCTTCTCTTATACTGACTGTAAAAAACAAAAAATTAGTCATGCTCAAAAACACATGCCACATCCTGGACAGAGCTTTACGGAGCTTTTAGGCATCGCGATAAATCTCTAAACACATTCTTCTGTGCTTTTAGCCTTCATGACTTGCTCTCAATTTCTCCAGACAGAACTGCATGACATACGGTACAAAACCGATTAGTTGATCAGGAAAACGCTTGAGCCTACTTTCTGGCTTTTCATGTACAACAGGTAAAAAAAAAAGTGCTTTTCCTACTGAGCAGTTTTCGTCTCAAGTGACACCTAACACATGTTTTTTTTTTTTTAAACCGTCCTGTGTGGTCACAGATATTAGGTCGTTGACTGGGACCCGAGGCAAGTGCATGCTGGCACAAGTAACGGCTTTCACACAATTGCATGCATTACTTTGGCACCTTATACTTCGAACGCAATACATGAGACGCAGGAAGCAAGACATTTGTATCTTACGGCACTGCAGAAAAGGGAATTTAAACCATGCTATAGTACTGCCATGTGAAGAAAATAGAAAATAAAAAGAACGTTATGGGGTGTATGCATGCAAGGGGAGCACAACTTGTACAAAAAGGTATCTTATTCCTCCAATTGTTCCGTGTGCTCCTGCTTGAAATGTGAGGACGGTCAATCAGACTAGTTGACGGATGCTCATTTTTGCGCCTCAGCATCATTTTTCTTCCCCTTTCTGCCATTACGGATGAGCCAGGTCCGCGATGATGTAACACTCTGGCTGGTAGTTTGCGCCACATTCCACAGCCAGAAGAAAGTGATGCAGTGTGTCAAAGCAAAAGACTCCTTGCCTTGTTCTAGCGACTACAACGCCACCACTTGAATAGATATTGTCTGCTCCTGGCTGCCAATAAATAAGCTTCGCAAAACTCATAGAAACAGGGTCAATCGGACAGGCAGGAATGTCTGCAGGGAGCAGATTTACAGTGCAATAAACTGAAATCCATTGCAGACCATATCAGTTGTATCATAATTAAAGATGATGCTTAATAGCTTTGCATCAATTAGGCCCAGTAGACCAACTGCAAAAAGGACAAGAAAGTATACATGTTATATTCCATAACACTGGTTTGTTAAGTCTCGCGTTTTAAGGTGTGTTCAGGTCTAGAACTTAACAGCATTAACGAAAGGGCGATAGGACACGTGCATCATTAGTATCACTGAAGTGTTTTTACAGCCCACTGTAGGATACAACTTTTTACGCTGAATCTAACTAAGTTCCCATGGAAATGGAGAACCCCAAAAAACGAGCACCCCTTCTCCACCTGGTGGCCAGTATCTTTACGGAGGTGACACCGGGCGAACACCTTCCATTCAAAACACCTCCCCCCCCCCACACACGTGAACATCCGAGTGATCTAATGGAAGAAGCAGAACCAGGGCAAGTCCCAGTCCTCCAATGTTTCATTGTTCTCCCCAGTTGACCACAAAAAAACGGACTACCAAGATCTAGCAGGGACGCTTATTGGTGATGGAGAGGCAGGTTTGCCTTTGTAACCAGGGATTCGCAAAGCCTAAGCGATGGTGGTCAGGACACAAAGCGGGTTTTTGAAAATAATTACCATTTTCAAAACGTTACAAAAAATAAATAAAATTTTTTATTGCATTCTAAAAATCACTACTTCGCCAATTTAGGAATCTGCTCCATACAATAAAATGCGATCGGGGTAAATATAGAAAAAGAAAAACGAAAGGCCGCCTGTAAGAAATATAAACACTCATGCAGGCTAAGTAAATGTAAACCGTACTTTAAATAATATGCAAAGAAAAGATTGCATTGATCCGCCGCTCCTGGTTGTGCAAAACTATTTAAAATAAAAAATGCAGAATTCGATCCAGCTCAAGGTAACGTGTATCAGGCATTTCTTTTGAGGCCTCGGATAAAGTGGGCATGCACGACGGAGCGCATGGTGCCGCGCGCGCCCTTCACCCAAACGATGTGTGCACTCTAGATGGAGGAGATGGGGAGGTGTGGCAGTGACGTTACGATGCTGGAGCGCCCTCATTGGCTGAACCGTTCACGTGACCTGGCCGCCGCGCAACAAAATCAACATTTTCTGTTGGCTCAAAATTCTGTAGCGCGGTCGCTCACCGTACCTCGCGCGCTCACTATGGCCGGCCCTATAGAGCTGCTGCACTTTGTTTGCGCCGTTGTTCGCACTATGGACGCAGCCTTAGGCTGGGTTCCATGGTGACCGCGCGCCCGCGTCCGTGACGTCACCCGCTTTTTAGCTCCAGCGACTTGAGGCCAGGGTTCACGTGATGGGGAGGCGTGGCGTCACAGAGATGGTTTGCCCTCATTGGGCGAACCGCTCACGGGACCTGGCCGTGGCGTCAAATTGAACAGATTCCTCGCGCACCGTGGCACGCGCAGTCTATGGCTGCGATCGTTGCCTTAAGGCATTGTGATTGCGCCGCGCGCTCTCGCCGACCATGGACCCTACACCTCCTATCGACTCTCCTTCAACTGCACGTTGGTGAACACAGCAAAAACTGGATCAAAGAAACCTCATACGCTGATAGAGAGAAGTTTCTCTTTGCTCCAAAAACACCTTGGTACACAGCCTCCATAATATGCAAAGGGGCAAGGGTGGGGAGGTGGGGGGGGGGGTAAAGATGATGAAGGCTTTTTATAGGGTTTCACCTCTTTAAAAAGAAGCATTATTGTTGCTTTTAACATGACAACACACGACAGGAGTAGACTAGTGGTAAAACCCCCCCAAAATAGAAGTTGGTGAACCTACGTCAACTGCAGTATCTGCTTCTTCTGCTGTTAAGCAAATCCATTTATCTCCCTGTCCCTCAGGCAACTAAAATTAGATTATAAGCTCTGTGGAACAGACATGCCGAAACTATTGTAAGAATGTCATTATAATAAAGCATCGGAATGGTGTCTGAAAGGAGTATTGTAGCAGGACTCCCGGCTCTGCAACAGTGCACTGATGAACTTACTATTAATAGTTTATCCCCCTATGGGCACTGAAAAGATAATGAAGCTTTGGAAAGAATTCCTCCGAAACCCCCGGTACCCCTGGAAATGTTTTGTTCTAATGCAGCAGCTTTTCCTTCCACAACCAAACCCTTCCTTCATAATCCCATTTCTGTGACATCACCAGTTGCCGTTACCATGGAGAAGGATGTGTCACAAACAGCGCACACAGCGAGGTCAACATGTGAACATATCAGGGTGAGGGGAGGGGGAGTCTCCAGGGGAGAACCGCTCTCAGAGCAAGGGGCGTTTTCTCTATTTACCCCATTGCGGATGGGGACTCGGGAACACCGAGAACCTGCAATCAGACCAGGGGTACGGCTGGCTGGGTCTTTTAAATACACCACACCACACAGGTTAACGAGACTTGGCTGTAAAACACACCAGCAGTGAAGGGGTTGCTGTGAGAATTCAAAACTATGTAGACAGCAGGGGCACCATTAACCCTTTAATCCTCTGCAGAGGTCTAGAGGGGGGGGAAGAAAAGTCTAACGTTAGCACTGTAAAATATCAAACACTAATGTAGTCTCTCGCCCCCCATGTGCATTCTATCCATCTCTGGGAATGTTTTTCACAGCAGTGGAAAGATATAACAGAAGTTGACCCTGTCTAAATGCAATTGTTATCCTCTCTCTATAATCTTAACAAATGGTTTTGATTATATGTGCAAGGCTAACATCTCATGCCTTCTCTATCTTTGTCCCCGCACTGCCAGAGACACGTAAAGTACAGTAGGTGTTGCTGACAGAGTGGGATGCAGAGCGAAGTTACCTCTTCTTACCACGAAGGTGACCTCGCCTCACCCCATGTCCCCTCGTCAACCTCTCTAGATCCCTAAATAGCCGCCCCCACACCCTGCTTTACACGGGACATCGGGGGGTGAAGCACAGGAAGATCGCGAAAGGAAAAACAAAAAAAACGGGAGCAGGAGACCTCTCTGTGCAATAATAGATGCACGGAGGCTCCGTCTGGAAGATGTATGGCATGGCAGGATGGAGCCCCAGGCTGACTGGTGCAGCGCTGGCCCCGCAGCCCTGCCTGTGTTTCCCATTATGTAACCCTGGTCATGGGCAGGCAGCCAGACTCCAAATGAAAAAGAAACTCTGGCTTGGCATGGCTTCTATTTTCCTATCCTCACTCAGGGTCAGCACGGTGTCACACAGCTGTAGAGAAAGCTCCAGGGATCGGAGCTGGGAAACGCTCCAAAGCCAAAGACCGGGGTTCAAGTGCCAGCTGAGAGCAATAAACCAAGCACTGCAGCTGCAGAGAGCTTGATAGTTCTCAAAAGTCCCCCGACTATTCCGGTTCCTGAGAGCAACGGATGAAGGAATCGGAGAACAGAGCGTCACGGCATAGGGCGGGCGGGATGCTGGCAGCCCTCCTGCTCGCTTAGCTGTGTGTTTCAAATCTTCCCTTTGTGCTGCTTTGTGTTGTGTTGTGTTGCGGTGTTGCACAGATTCTTGGGGAACAATACAAAATTACTGCAGAGGGCATTTTATTTATTTTTTTAAATGCAAACATTTCCAGTGCCCAGCCAATAATATTCATCAAGCCCCGGGTTAGTCGAAACATCTTCTGTTCTGCACCCTGACAGGGTGTGGGCAATACCTCTACACCTACTAACCCCTAAGCCAGGGGTGGCCAACGTCAGTCCTCAAGGGCCACCAACAGGCCAGGTATTCAGGATATCCCTGCGTCAGCACACGTGGTGCAGTCATTCTGACTAAGCCACCTGTGCTGAAGCAGGGATAGCCTTAAAACCCGACCGGTTGGTGGCCCTTGAGGACGGGAGTTGGCCACCCCTGCCCTAAGCTCTTAGAGGGGCCGGAAATGCACTGAACTTGTGCAGTCTCTGCCAGCCCACCAGGTGGCGCTTAAGAGCACGGTGTAAGATCTGCTTTACAAATAGCACATCTTTATCTCCGTCCAATGTCCGAGACATGCCAAAGGATTCTCTCAAGCTGAATGGGTTACTTGCGCGCGCACACGAAATGGTTTCCTATTTTTGCCCACCCTAATGTATAGGAACACAGGGTTGGGACACTAGAAGAAAAAGAAATATTTTTCCTGCTTAAATTTCCTTCAACACTGGTCCCTGGGCGCATCATTTTTCTTTATATGCAACGAACTGTGAGAGGTCAGCTCAAAAAAATCTGCCGAGCCAACATCGCTAGTCAATGCTGTAAAGAAAAACGAGATGCTCTCTGGAAGTGGTGGGGGGAGGTGAAGTCAATTTAAAAAAAAACAAAAAAACACACTAATTCTGGGACCAAATCAGAGGAATAATGTTGGAGGAGTTCTCCCTCAAAGCAGCAGCTTGTGTTTTGGGGACCAGGGCAAAATAATACTGTATGTCGAAACGTCATTGTAAAAATCGCCAGCGCGAGTAATGGAAGAATGGAAGATTTTTGTTTTAAGCTTTCCAATATTTACAGCGCCTGAGCATGCTGACCTTCAAACTATTACCGCCAGCACCAGTAGAGTAGCTAGCACTGAAACGCAGACATTCCCATTAGTTATTATAACTGGGCTATAGAAGGGCAGCAAAACATAACATGTTCCGGTAGTGTGGTTAACAAACATAAAAAGCTACATTGCGCTAAAGGTATATTAATTCTACAAGCTTTTCAATCTTTTTTAGTTAAGGAACAGTATAATTGTGTGACAATATTGTGACATTTTGAGGAACCACAACACTCTGTAATACCACGTCTGAAATCAGATGCATTGTAAGGATCCTCAACCCTCTCGAATAGCGTGTTCTGAGATCAGATGCTTTGTAAGGAATCCCGACCCTCTCTAATAGCGTGTCATGATAATATCATGATATTAAGTATTTTAATCAATCTTGTGCTTCAAGGGTTAACATTGGCTAGAAATTATGTTAAAAATAGAAGAAATTGGGGTTATGACAGAGTATTGATGACCCTGGCAACTTACAAATTAAATGGGGATAAATTAGGGGAATCCTTGATGAAGAACGATTTAGGAGTGTTTGTAGAAAGCAGGCTTAACCATAGTGCCCAAAGATCTTATCTTGCATTAAATGGGCGATGGATGGAAGTGAAGTAAACATACAGGTGCAACTGCCTGTTGTCGACCAAATCACGGGACAAAACTCCCGGCCAATTCTCGAAATACCCGGCGAGATGGCCGCAGCATTTAATGGCCCATCGGCTAACCTCTAAGGCAATGAAGGGGTTAAGCAAGACTACCTGGTTTATTGGTGGCAGAGAGGGTGAGTGAAGCGGGTAATTGCCCCAGGGTGGGTGGTTAGGCCTACCGGGAAGGTTGAGGGAGAGGTTAACACCTTCATTACCTTAGCGGTAGTAACCGCGATGATAATGAAAGGGTTAACCCCTCCCACTGCCCACCGGAGAGGTCTAACCACCCACCCTGGGGCAACTACCCCCGTCACAAACAGTACATTAATGGGCAAAATCCTCATATCATGGGCAAATATCATGACTGGATAATAGCTAATTTGTCCATTAAAAAAAATAAAACATAACCAAAACATTAACCAGCCTGCATTTAGTAAATTAAAGTTCTACTTACCCCTTCCAGGATGAAGGCCGTCCTACTCTTCTTCAGTGGTCACCAAAAAAAAAAAAAAAAAAAAACTACTGGCCACTAACCCCTTAATCACCCTAGCGGTTATTAACCACTATGGTAATTAAGGGGTTAGCCCCACCTCCCACTACCCACCCGGGAGACCTAACCACCCTCTCCAGGGCAACTACCCCCACCTCCTCTACTCATTGATTGGCACAGTGGCACACCAATGTCGTATGGGCATGAGTTGCCAATATGCAAGTCAATATGCAACCTGCCAATCTAAAAAACAAGCATCAAATTAAAAACACATTCCATTGTCTAGGGCCCAAGGGGGAGTAACCGGGTAAAAATTTAGACAGTTCGACTCTGGCTCAAATTTCCAAAAGGTCTGGTTGCCTTGGCTGGTGCAGACAAACATTCCAGGGGTGAGCAATGCCACCGTCTGGCTATGATGGGATTAAATGAGTTCTTCTCTGATGATCTGTATTAAAGAAGAGACAGAGACAGATAGGACAGGATGGGGCTTCTCAGGGAGGCAAATGAAGGATATGTACACAAAGATGGGTTTAACCATAAAGTCTGTGGGCTACATCGGAGCATCCATTAATTGGAAGAAAACAAAAAAGCAGTGACTACCACAGAACCAGCAGCGAATAATTCAGCGACCCTCTTCCTCCACCTCCCCTCCTTTCCCCCCTTAGTTTTTCTTAACCCCAACATTGTCTTGTGTGTCAGTATGTCAGTAGGCATGGCTCTGGCAGTTACAAAAGATAATGCGGGTCATAGAATGTATTGATGGCTGTTATGCCTTCTGGAAAAAAAACATATAAAATATAAAGGTGGAAAAAAAAAAAAAAAAAAACACATTCCATTTCAATGGAAAAAATGCCAATAAACTAATTGATTAGCACAGTGGCACACCAATGCCCTATGGACATGGGTTGCCACTATGCCAGTCAATATGCAGTCTGCAAATCCAAAAATCAAGGAACCAAAAATAAGACATTAAATGTCAACATAAAAGGCAAATTAAAGAGAGCATTTCAATAAATAAAAAAAAAAACCCCTGCAAATAAAAGAAACAGCAAATAAAAGACATTGCATTTCAATAAAGAAAAAAATGCCAATGCAAATGCCAAGCTCCAAAACAAAGCACACAATGAAATAAAATACATGTTTCTCTTACTTTTGATGTCTTCACCCACAGAATCGGACTCAAGCAGCTACTCCTGGTCCACGCAATGCACCTCAATAGCCACGGTCCTCCGGTAAGTTCTTGTCTTTATCTGTAATTGTAATCCATTTGGGGGGAGATGTCTCGTCGGCTTCTTGGCATCAAATGAGACGGACAGGCCTTATATAAGGCCTGTGACGTCCCATTTTATCGGACAAATAGTTCCCAGCCAATCCGATTGTACTCCAGCGAATGTGACGGGTTTTTTTTTTTTTAAGGATGTGATGTCATCAAAAGGAAGGGAAGTTAGCCAATCGGAAAGGCTCTGCTTCCTTCCCTTTAAGATGACGTCACCAAAAACAAAATGGCTGCCATCACATGGTACTAGAACCAATAAGATGACCTCCAATCCTATTGGTTCTAGTACCATGTGATGGCAGCCATTTTGTTTTTTGTGACATCATCTTAAAGGTAAGGAAGCTGAGCCTTTCCAATTGTCTAGCTTCCCTCACTTTCTGATGACGACACGTCCTTAAAAAAAACAAACCTGTTACATGGTACTCCAGCCAATAGGATTGTCTGGCAACCATTTGTCAGTAAAATGTGATGTCACAGGCCGTATATAAGGCCTGTCCGTCTCATTTGATGACAAGAAGCCGACGAGACATCTCCCCCAATTGGATTACAATTACAGATGAAGATAAAGAATAACCCCAAAGGGATTACAATTTACAGATGAAGTAAAGAACTTACCGGAGGACCGTGGCTGTTGAGGAGCATTGCGTCGTGGACCAGGAGTTGCTGCGGTTGCTGATTGAGTCGGATACGGTGGCTGAAGACATCAAAAGTGAGAAAACCATGAATTGTATTTGATTGCATTGTGTGTGTTTTTTTTTTTTAGGTTGGCATTTGCATTTGTTTTTTTTATTGAAATGCAATGTCTTATTTGCGTTTCTTTTATTTGCAGGTTTTTGTTAATTGAAATGCAATGTCTTTAATTTGCAGTTTAAATTTTTTTTTTAAGTTGAAATGTAATATCTTCATTTTGGTTCCTTGGTGTTTGGTTTTTGGCTTTGCAGGCTGCATATTGACTGGCATAGTGTCAACTCATGCACATAGGGCATTGGTGTGACACTGTGCCAATCAATTGGTTTGGCATTTTTTCCATTGAAATGGAATGTGTTTTTAATTTGATGCTTATTTTTAGATTGGCAGGTTGCATATTGCCTGGCATAGTGGTAACTTATGCCTGTAGGGCATTGGTGTGCCAATCAATGCGTAGAGGTGGGGGTAGTTGCCCATGGGAGTGTGGTTAGGTCTCCCGGTTGGGTAGTGGGAGGGAGTGTTAACCCCTTAATTACCATAGTGGTTCATAACCTCTAAGGTGATTAAGGGGTTAGTGGCCAGTAGTTATTTTTTTTTACATTTTGTTGGTGCCCACTGAAGAAGAGGAAGACAAGGAGGACGAGGACGGCCTTCATCCTGGCAGGGGCAAGTAGAACTTTAATTTACTATATGCTGGCTGGTTAATGTTTTGGTTATGTTTTATTTTTTTAATGCGCAAATGAGCTATTATCCAGTCATGGATAATAGGGATTTTGCCCATTACTGTACTGTTTGTGAAGGGGGTAGTTGCTCCAGGGTGGGTGGTTAGGCCTACCGGGATGGTTGCAGGAGGGGGTTAACCCTTTCATTACCATAGCGGTTACTACTGTTAAGGTAATTAAGGGGTTAACCACTCCCGCAACCTTCCCGGTAGGCCTAACCACCCACCCTGGGGCAATTACCCCCTTCACTCACCCCCTTCACTCACCCCCCTCTGCCTCCAATAAACCACGTAGTCTTGCTTAACCCCTTCATTGCCTTAGCGGTTAGCCACTACGGTAAAGAAGCTGATTTTATTTTAATCACAGTGTTGTGGCAGGGGGTCTCCGGAGCAGAACCGCATTGATTTCAGGTCTGGGGACCCCTTGCTTCCCGAGTTACAGGCCCCGTTATGGGGTGCCGGTATCCCTCTGGTCTGTTTATATCACCCTATTACGTGGGCCGTGACGTGAGAATTTAAACACCCCATAATGGGGCCTGTAATTTGGGAAGCAGGGGGTCCCCGGACCTGAAATCAATGTGGAGACCCCTTACTACAATACTGTATTTAAAAAATAAAAGCCCCGCGATCACCTGTTAGGGGCGCGCAGATACAGTGACTGATTCAGTCTAATCTCTTACTGCGCGTCTCTTACAGACATGTGAAGCCCGATAGGATTCACACAGCCGGGACCCCCGCTAGGTTAATCCGATGGGCCATTAGTCTGGCAAATGGTCGACAAAAGGCAATTGCACCTGTAATTATGCCCCTTTATAAAGCATTAGTAAGACCACACCTTGAATATGTAGTACAATTTTTGGCATCAGTCCTTTGAAAATACATTAGGGAAATAGAGAGAGAGAGAAGAGTCACCAAATTAATAAAGGGGATGGATGATCTGATTTATGAGAGGCTAGCTAAATTAGATTTATTTACATTAGAAAAGAGGCGTCTAATTGGGATATGATAACTATATACAAATATATTCGGGGACAGTACAAGGAGCTTTCAAAATAGTTATTGAACCCAAGGGCAGTACAAAAGACACAGGGGCATCCCTTAAGGTTGGAGGAAAGGAGATTTCACCAGTAACAAAGGAAAGGGTTCTTTACAGTAAGGGCAGTTAAAATGTGGAATTCATTATCCATGGAGACTGTGATGGCAGATACAATAGAGATCTTCAAAAAAAGGTTGGACATCTTTTTGGAAATGTATACAGGGATATTACAAATAAGTAAACATGGGAAGGATGTTCATCCAGGGAGTAATCTGATTGCCAATTCTTGGAGTCAGGAAGGAATTTAATTTTCCCTTTATGAGATGTCATTGGATATTTCAATGGGGGGGTTTGTTTGCCTTCCTCTCGATCAATACACTGTAAGTAGGGATATAGGATAAGAGTAGCTGATGTCTAAATTTGGCATAGATTGAACGTGATGAATGCAAGTCTTTTTTCAACCTCATCCACTATGTAACTATGTAAACGTTAGGAGACAAGAGTTTTTTTTCTAAGTCATAAAACTATTAGCCTGCGCTGATTTACGAAAGGGGTGGGGTTTGTGTGTGATTCAATGCAAGAAGGTCTGGGCATAAATGTTGGCATTTTTTAATTAAAAAATAAATAAATCAGAATTCAGGGGTGTGTTTTGGGATCTGAATTCTCTTCTTTCGCCAGTGACCTCTCTGGTACAGGACCAATGACATTCGGTAACGTACGGTTATAGTGATTTCTGTTCGTTTTATCCTTCTATTTTAAGAAACTGTTCTGCATCTAGGTTCTTGTAATAATCTTTTACTGTAACCTAAGCACTGTATTTTATATAGATTAAAATAAACCTTTAATAAGTAATGCTTTGAGCACTGAATAAGGCTAAGGCCCCGCTCCCAGAGTCAGCGCGCCCGCACTGCAGACAGGCGGGGCGCTGACATACACAGACCGCGATATGCGGTCTGCAGGGAGCGGGAGGTGGGCGGGAGTGGGAGGCGGGCGTGGCTTGAGCGGAGGGACCCGCTACTCCCCCCCCCTCCCTCAACGGGCTCGGGCTGGAGCTGCTGATTAAAGGTAAGTAAGCAACACACACACACGCAGGCACTCATACACACACACACACACGCAGGCACTCATACACACACACACACACACAGACAGACAGAGGTAGGCGCACACACACACACACACACACACACACACACACACACACACACGCACTCACGCTGCTTTCACTCCACACTCCTCCCCGCTCCCCGAAGCCTCTCCTCCTCCCGAAGTCTCCCCTCCCCATTGGCTTACAGCCACACCACGTGACGCGTCAACGCTAGGGATCACCATTCTCTTGTGTTCCATAGCGGCTGACACGCCACAGCGTGTAGTGCGCTGTGCCAGCAGGGGGGACCGGGACCGGCTCGGGAGGATTCCCCTGCTGGTGGGGAACTCGCGTGTGGCTGCCCGCGCCACCGAGCGCAGCGGGACCGAGGCATTAGCCGTTTCCACGCTTTTATAGAGTATTAACATTTTCGGACACATTTTGCTACAACAGATGGGTGTTAAGTGCATATTTTTTTCTTTAATAAACAGGAACCTGAGAGCCTAGCAGATATATATAGAATTACATATTTTATTTGAATATTTCTTGGGTGGTGGAAGCAGATAGATATGATTTCAATGGAGTAAGGCGCTAATGTTAACTCATTGAAAGTACCTTCCGCAAGGGAAAGGTGAGTGTGCTAGAGTAGCTGTGTGTATTAACCGTGGTTGCATATCTAAGTCACGTGCTCACAAGTGTGCTGTCCGTGACAGATGGCATATTAGGATGGATTGCGGGGGGAGATATTGTTTATTTGAGGGACCCTTGTGAAGGTAAAAGGGGCTATCAAGAGAGCTGTGTATTAACCCTAGTGCCATATGGAGGTCACGTCACCACAGTTGTACCATACGTCACAGCGTTTCTAAGATCAGATCCATTGTAAGGAACCCCACATCTCTCTAATAGCGCGTCTGAGATCAGATGCATTGTAAGGAATCCCAACCCTCTCTAATAGTGTGTCTGAGATCAGATGCATTGTAAGGAACCCCAGCCCTCTCTAATAGCGCGTCTGAGATCAGATGCATTGTAAGGAACCCCAACCCTCTCTAATAGCGCGTCTGAGATCAGATGCATTGTAAGGAACCCCAAATCTCTCTAATAACGGGTCTGAGATCAGATGCATTGTAAGGAACCCCAAATCTCTCTAATAACGGGTCTGAGATCAGATGCATTGTAAGGAACCCCAAATCTCTCTAATAACGGGTCTGAGATCAGATGCATTGTAAGGAACCCCAACCTTCTCTAATAGCGCGTCTGAGATCAGATGCATTGTAAGGAGCCCCAACCCTCTCTAATAGCGTATCTGAGATCAGATGCATTGTAAGGAGCCCCAACCTTCTCTAATAGCGCGTCTGAGATCAGATGCATTGTAAATTCTTCTGTATTTGGTAGAATTTTTAAAAGACCTAAAAATTGCATGAAACCCTTTATGGCCATCCGGGGAACCCTGGTTGAATTACACTGTACTAGGCCTTGTAATATTCAGCAATTCCCTTACAGCTGTTTTGCATCACTGAGGTGCTTTTTAATCACCCTTCAGCCTTGTGGCTTCTTGTTTTTGCTAGACGCACACAGGAGGGCAAAATAACCAACACAAATTGTAGACGTAAAAAAACAAAAACAAGAAGCAGATATGGCTACAGTAATACGCACACTGACTGGTGCATGTATAAAAACATAGCATTTGACAGCAGATAAGGACCACATGTCCCATAGTCTGCCCATTTCCCCCATCTGCTGTAAAACCTCAGCCCTTATTTGATAATGGGTTTTCTGTCGTACATTTGGGCTAGCCTTAGGTCTATCCTGAGCGTGTTTGAATTCCCTTACTGTATTACCCACTACCAACCCTGTTGGGAGTCTATTCCACAAATCCACCATCCTTTTTGTGAAGTACAGCAGGGCCCCGCTTCTCGGCGCTCCACTTTTCGGCGATCCGATGATACGGCGGCACCGAGAAGGGGGCCGCCATGTTTAATTTAAAATCGCGCATGCGCAGAACGGGCGGGAGCGCCCAGCACGCGCATGCGCAGACCGCAGCAAATGCGCAGAACGGCTAAAATGCCGGTTTGCGCATGCGCAGCACTGAAAAGCGCCGGATCCGCTTTCCGGTGATTTTCACTATACGGCGGGCCTCTGGAACGGAACCCGCCGTATACCCGGGGCCCTGCTGTACATCTTCACAGTTTTCCTTTGTCTGCCCGGCTCCAGCTTCAGAGCATGGCCTCTTATCCTAGCACTTCACTTTTTCAGAAATATTCTTTCCTCCTGCTCTTTACTGTTTTAAATGCATAAAGGGTTTCAACAATAATATCCCCCCCTATCCTCTAACCCAGCGGTGTGCAAACTGGGGGGGGGCGCACCCCAGGTGTGGCGGGAGAATTTGTAGGGGGGGGAGGGATGTGCGGGCGGTTACAAAGGCCCCGCGCTCTTCCCCACAGCATTTAAATTAAATGCCGGGGGAGGCGTGAGGCCTCTGTAACACACTTACCTGCTCTCTGTGGGTCTTCGGCGACGTGTCGCCATGGCAACGCACGGCAAATGATGTGGCGGGGTCACGTGATGTCACATGACCCGCTACGTCATTTCACACCAAGTCATTGGGAGAGGGCGCGAACACTGCGGGTCCCGGGCAGGGGGGGCGAAGCTCAAGAAGTTTGCGCACCCCTGCTCTAACCTGTACATATTAAGGTCCTTTAGTCTTTCCTGGTAGGTCCTATGTCGTAGCTCATGCACCATCTAAGTAGCCTTTTTTTTGCACAATATCCAATTTATTTACATCCTTCCAGAGATATGGTCTCCAGAACTGAACACTGTGCTCTGGGTGAGGTCTCACCACTCTATAAATTGGCATCGCCAACCCCTTTGTTTCTGCTGCCTATATGACCTAACATCGGTATTGCTTTGTTACATTACGTGCCTACTTTTAATGAGTCCCCAGGTCACTTTCCTCTATAGTAGTAGTTGACAATATCGTGCCATTAAACCTGTATTCAGCTTTTGCATTTCTGTGACCCAAGGGCATTAAATTATAGTGGTCCCACTCTCGACCATTATACCAAGATCAATAAATCATTTGGCTTGCCTCCTCCTGGAGTTTCAAACCTGCTGCGGATCTTTGTCTCATCTACAAAAATGCATACTTTTCTCTCCGGACCCTTTGTAATGTGATTAAAAAAAGGATATTACAGAGCACAGATCCCCGAGATACTCCGCCTGTCACCTTGCCCACCTCGAAATGTACTCTCTTCACCACAACTCTCTGTCGCCTATTCTTCAACCAAGGTCTTATCCATTCTACCGCCTTAAGAGTCCAATCCCAAGCATTACAACTTGTGCCTCAGTCTTCTATGGGACAGTGTCAAAGGCCTTCCTAAAATCTAGGCAAGTTACATCTACTGCTCCAACATGATCTATTAGCCAGTGACAAACATGAATAAATTAGGTTTGTTTGATATGATCTACCCCAGGTAAAACCCATGCTGCCTGCGATCTAGCAAGTTGCTGGACTTTAATGTAGTGAACAATTCTACCCGCCAGCAATTTTTCCCTTCATCTCACCACTAGTGATGGCAGGCCCACTGGCCCGTAGTTACCTGCCTCTTCACTACTTCCATTTTTATGAAGTGGGACTATGCTTGCGTTTCTCCAGTCATCTGAAACACCTGTGGCTGGTTAAATAGTTCTGTTGATTGTGCTGAAAGAACAGCCATAAGCTCTTAATATCCTTGGATGCATCCCATCTGGCCCCATTGACTTGTCCATTTTCAGCTTTGAAAGCTCCAGTATGACATTTCGCCTCTGTAAATGTCCCCCTCTTTTGCATTTATATTCCCGCTACCCAACTGTGGTCCCACCTCTTCACCTGCGCAAAAATGGGTGCATGCACACACGAATAGGTCTAGGGAGATGGCATGGGGGTTGGGGGCAGAACATGCACACGCTTATATATGTAGGCATAGAGAGAGACATGCACACTTACACACACTGAGGCACAGAAGAGTGATAGACAGGTCAGAGTCAAAGGAGACACATCGGTCCCGTTAAAGTAACAGGATTTCACTACACACTGCATTTGCATGTCTGAGTATACAGGAGTTATCTTGTCGAGTCACATCAGTCATCCCTGTCATTTTATCTCCTAGCAACCCCACTTTGCTGAAATATAGAAATGTGTGTGCGCTTAGACAGTAAAAGGTCTGAACATACATGTCAATTCATACTAACCCAAAGTTTAAAACCCGCTTTTCCAACTGGTTAAAAACCAATGACATGCTCCCAGCTTGCCCCCCACATCATAACAGACTGCTAGATTTTAGGAAGGATTAAGACACCTACTCTTTGCAGACAGCAGTGAGTGCGTGGGGTGGAGGGTTCCATGACTCTGGATGGCCCAGCATCCAGTCAGACCACACCTTGACACTGGGTAGCAGCTCTTTCAGCTCAGGGGGAAAGGCAGAAACTTTCACATCTTCCTCTTCCTCCTCAGCAGTGAGCGCTAAGGACAGAAAGAAAAAAACAACCTTCTAGTTAACAACTACAGGTGTTTTCCCACTTGCTCTAAAAGACCGTTGCGATCACTCCTATCCCTTTTCTTTTAGCAGACTTCTCACCTTTTCCTCCTGGGCCACAGCGTCCCTGTCTTTGAATGGTTAGCAACTGAATGCATCTGGTCACCAGCAGAGAGAACATTGAAAGTCCCAGAGAGGTGGCCTGGTCTTGTAACCCAGAGCGGGAGCCCTCGGAAAGCCCACCTGTATAGATAAAAGAAGAGAGGAGGCAACTTTAATAACATACCACGTACAATACATGTTAAAGAAATTGAGACTTGCCACCTACCAGTCAAGACACTCGGCCATCAATCACCAAGGAGAGCAATGCAGAGAAAAGTATTCAAAAATGGACCATATGAAAGAGAGAGAGAGGAGAAGAGAGAGAGAGAGAGAGAGAGAGAGAGAGAGAGAGAAGAGAGAGGAGAGAGAGAGGAGAGAAGAGAGGAGAGGAGAGAGAAGGAGAGAAAAGAGAGTATATATATATACAGTGTTCGACAAACCTATACATTTGCTCGCCCCGGGCGAGTGGATTTAACCCCCGGGCGAGTAAATATTGGCCGAAGCAGCACACGTTTGGTACTAGGTGGCGAGTAGATTTTTTTGTGTGGCGAGTAGATTTTTTGGTGATTTGTCAACCACTGTGTGTGTGTGTGTGTGTGTGTGTATATATATATAATATATATATATATATATATATATATATATATATATATATATATATATATATATACACACACACACATACTTACACACACACACACCACACACCACACACACTAAAGCCAGGAGAAATAGGGGGTACGTTTGGGTAAAAATAGAGGGCATCATCCCCCCCAAAAAAGGACATAACAAAACAAAGAGCGAGCACATTCTAGAACCAACGTTATAGACTGTGTGCCACATAGCTTTGCAATTAGCTAAAAGATGACCCAATGGCACAATAAATAAATATGCTTTTGCAAACAACAAATATTCAGTATCTGTACAGATCAACTTGAACAATTTGTAACTCATCAGTTAAAAGTTAAGACAGCAATACTACTTCCCCTCCCCCTTTTTTTGTATACAGTTATGTAAAGTATATGACAATGTATCATTCTACATCCTTACCTAAAGCTGCCAATCGGGTTGGTGCTCCTGTTATAAATCTGTACAAATCCTGATTGTGTGCCTAAATAAATGGCCGCCTTCTAACTTGGTGCTGCAGTCTGATATGAAACATTATATTACTAAGTGAACCACATTATCATTACAGCTTTCAGAGAAATGACAGGCCGCTCTTTGGAACACTGCAACAGATCTGTTTGTGATACTTTGTTACCAAAGTGCAGAGCTCAAAAAAGGTGCGTGCCGGAGCCCGTTTCTAAAGAGAAAGTGGATATGACTTTCTAGATGGTTGCTGTAGCAACCAAAAGGATGATCAGTATATTCAAAAAAGATTATTAAAAAGGGCATTAGGCGGTAAAAAAAAAAAAGTACAGTATTGTCTAATACCACAGAACTGATTTATTTTAAATATATATATAATTTTTATTCACGTTTTGCGGCTTTAAGTAATGGCGAGAATGTCAGGGACTTTATGCTAATAGGGTGGCGCCCAAAACAATGAAGCATTTAAAGAACAAAGTTTTGACTGGAAAGCCCATTAGATGATTTTATAAACAGAGATGGGGAGGATGAATCAGAGGATAGACAAAGTTTGGCTCGAGGAAAGTGAGAGTGATAAAGTATAGACTATAAAGGGAAGAGAGGGAATTAGGGAAGAGACAGCGGTGGAAAGGAACATGAAATATCCCTATGGCCCTTATTCAATATGTTGTGAAGGAGTCTTCCAAATATTGGAGATTTCACTCCCATCGATATAAATGGAGCTGAACTCTTCCTTAGCACAGGAAAGAGAGTGCCTCACAGCATACTGAGCAGGGGTCAGAGAGAGGCTGGTCAGTACAAAAAGAGACAGAGTGCTATAAGGTGAGGAGAGGAACAGAGACTGTTCTTGCCCATCGGAGAAAGAAAACGGACAAGGACAAGATCTGGTATTAGCAGTTTGGTATCAAATAAATTAAGATCTGCTACTTAAAGCAAACCACTATAGAAAGGTGTATAAGCCACTTGTGTCTTTGCTGCCCATAGTGGAGGTGCTTAGATGAGGGTAACTGGCACCCTTCTGATTCCTCACATAAAAGAGAAGTTCACAACCTTACCAAATTTAGCAGGATATGGGGCCATTCACATCACTTTTTTGTGTGCTGGTTATAACTCTACCTGGACCAGGGAAGATTATATACTACCAACTTTTCTCACTGTTCCGAGACACGGCCTCTTGTTTCTCAGAGAACATTACACTCACGGAAAACATAAACGAACTGTCGTCAAAGTTGTCTAAAAGCAGGAAGCGGGCGGTGAGGAGAAAGCTGCCATGTGGCCGGATGCTATGTATTTCTAATTAGTGCTATACATCTTTCAGCAGAGAGGGTCCTTTCTCTGGGAAACACAACACACGGCCCTTGTTATTGTAACTGTCAGAGAGCGCTTGCACAGATAATCTCCAGGAAAAGGGATAAACACGTCCGCTTGCCAGGGAGTCTGCTAAAGGTACAAGGCAGCGCTGCTCTCAGTCACAGCACAGCAAAGGAAATGACAGAGCAGACAATGGAAGGAAGAGGGAGAGAGGCACGGACTGGCTCACAGCTCTTGCAATCCATTTTGTTGGCAATGGGGGAGCTGCAGGGAGCAGCTACGGGAGCCAGCAGTGAGGAAGCAGATTAAGAGAGCTAGCAATGGGGTAGGTGCAGCAAAACAAGCCAACGTCTGCGTTGGTGCAGGAAGCAAGCACTAGCAGAGAGGGATCTGCAGGAAGTGTGATGGAAGCGCAGACGGTGGACAAACTGCATGAAGGCTAAAATTACCAGTAACAGGAGGTGCTAAGGATTAGTATGTGACCATCAGCTGTGGAAGAGCTGTGGTGTATGGGCGAATAACACTGACAGCAGGGGTCAGGGGGAGAAGGCCAAGAGAATAAGCAGTGAGTGTGCAGCAGCAGAGAGCAGGCTACCAGGCTCAAGCATTAGCAGTGGGTGACAGTGTGAGCAGGGTTAGAGTACTGGCAGAGTAAGGAATAGAGAACAGTTTAAGAGCACTGGCATACGCGAGAAACTGGGTAAGAATGACAGTCTGTACAAGAGTGAGTGGCTGCAAAGAGCAGGCTATGGGCGCCAGAAGTAGGGAACGGCAGGGAGTGGCCGAGAGTGGCCGAAGTGCTCCGGCAGTGGCGGAAACTGTAGGGAGAGGACTCGCAGCGTATGTATTGGGAGAGCTCCAACAAAGACTACTGGCAACTGGGCCGCTTTCATGCCGAGTGCGACCGCACAGGCGTACGCTCGCGCAAACACATTGAGGTCTATGCTCACGTCCACAGTACGCGGGCACGTCGTCGCGGCTGGTTTTTCGCAAGACAGTTTGTCTATCTCATGACGGGCGGATCGCGTGAGCGGTTCGCCCAGCTCCGTGACGTCATCGGACAAGCCTCCCCGTTGCGAGCTTCTGTAGTCCACAGATCGCTCGGCTGACAGGCGCGCACGGGGCCATGCGCTCAGTCGCGTGCTCCTGCACCATGGACTCGGCCTAAGAACTATGGCAGGTAGGGCAGAAGTACAGGGAGAGGTCAAAGGGTGATAGTTGTGACAGCAGCAGGGAGAGCGATAAACACAGCAGCTCTGGGAAGAGCAGGAAGGGATGCATGGTTTGATGTGCACCCTGTGAGGAAGATTAATAAAACATTGTTAGGATGCTTGCTTGAGGAAAGCTTTGCAAGAGGGCTGGGTGTAGGGGACCAGTAGGCACCCGTACAAAAGTGTAGGTTTTAGAGGCACAGCAAAGATCTGTACAAGAGGTGTGACTGTGGGGAGAGCAGCAAGGACCTGTATGGTTGATATACCACTAAAGTTAGACAGCAGTATAAATGTAGTGGCTGTGGGAGTGTGCATAGAACTGCATCAAAAGCATATGAGATGAAGGCGTGAGGAGAAGCCTCACAGAAGGCTGCACATATTGCTTCATATCAGCTCAGTGTTGCCACAGACATGTCCAGTACACCTAGGAAGATCAATTCATCTGAAAAGTCTTAAAAGAATCCAAGTTACTGAGCCTGCAGAGCACCCAGTGGGAAAGGACAGACACTGCTCACCTAGCAGCACCTGCAAGCTATTAGCTGTCCTTTATCTCTCAGACACACGGAGGGCTTCATGCATGAATCAGTCCTTAGCCAGACAAAGCCCTGGCAGAAAATCCCACCAGAATCCAAAGGAAGTGGGCAGCCCAACACCCCCCTGTCTGTCTGACACACAGGCGCAGACAGCTACTTTCTACCAACAGCTGGATGATAAAGGTGAAGCCAACAAACAACTCATTTACCCAAACCACAACACGCACAGGCAAAGGGGGTGGGAGGGAAGTCTAGTGCAGACTGAGATCTTTGGCACAGTCAGTGAAGGAACAGACCAACCACAAGTCCTGGCAAGGGCTGGCACTGTAGCCTACCACAGTATTGTAGTAACAACAACAGCATGCTCATATACAGTGTCTGCCATCAAACACTAGCAATACTTCACAAAACCACCATGCAGCCACGACTGAGGTGGAATCCTGGTAGTATTTCATTGGTCTGGGTTCCCATCCCAGCGTTAGGAGGGAATTAGGATCTCACGCAGTGTTAGTGACTGAAGTGGCAATTGAAGCCCAAATCTTCATTGCAGATTAACACCTTAACCACTGCTTCACATCCCTCTCTCTAAGGCTCTGAACAGTAAAAAGGTGGCCTGCAGAAACAGACCTGTCAGGAACAGATGGCAGCACCTTCCCGGAGCTCGGAGCTGGAATTAAGAGCTTTGCTGGCGCCCCTACCCCGTTTCCCCGCTCTTGTTCTCTCCCTGTGGAAGTCATTACAAGTTCAGCACTTCATTTGTTTGTGGAGAGTGTGCGAGCAGCTCGCTCGCTGCCCTGACGTCAGCAGGAAGCAGCTGCAGCTATAAGGAATCCCTCATGACATCATAAAGCGGCTGAGCAGCTAACAGGGGGGGGAGGGGGGGAAGAAGAATAAAAGTTAATGATCTATTCCCATAGTCACCACCAAACCTGCCCCAGAGGAACTCAATGCAACAGCAGGTTCTGCTGTAGCCATAGGGCCATTTTTCAGACAAACACTCCAAGACCACCTCGATACGACTCACTGCAGCCAGGAACCCAACAACCTCTTACGGCAGTTACCCGAGGCAATCAACGCAAAATGTTTCACGGTGTGGTATGAGCCGAGAAGGAAGTGATATACTGGAATGGCCTATTGAAAAGTGTTTTCCAATGGAGGGTACAAACCAGACACCAACATGTAGCGAGTAAAATAAGTTAAACATGAGAAGTAAGAGATTGGAATGTGAAAAACTGCCACGATGGGGCAAAACAAGACTGGGAAAATAAGCATCCCGCTCTCTGGGAGTTATCCAAAAAGGAGAGCAGCGCAGAACAAACTGGATCAGAACCAGTCCAAGTACAAGCCTATTGAGGCTTACCTTGATGTTGGTTAGCAGGCTTGTCAAGATTTGATCAAAAGATGCAACTAAAAAAAGTCTCCTTTGTCATACAGACTTAGGTTTAAAATGTATATTTTTCACCATATATTGTTAGTCCAATGGGAGAAGTGCATGGATTGACTTTCTGTTTTCCACATATGTATGGCCAATTTTTTTGCCAGCTGCAGATAGATAGATAGGAGTGGAAAAAACACACACACACAAATTTTTCACATGTTGGCACCTGAGCGTACTCCACAACACTTTCAAATTTCACTTACATGTAGAATGTACAAAAACGACTCCAGTGGTAAAATTAAAACATGCATTTGCAATATAAAGAAGATTTACAGAGAAAAACAGATTAATCTTAGTTGCATAAGTATCCAACCCCTTTGCTACCGCAGCCCTAAGGGCTGGTCTATACAGCATGTGGCCATTCGTTCCTATGCGAACGCGCGTGCACGTGCCGCATGCTTTTCATGTATATAGAGCCGGGAGCTGCAGGTTAGTGTATATGTGTGTGTATGTGTGTGTATGTGTGTGTATATGTGTGTGTATATATGTGTGTATATATGTGTGTATATATGTGTGTGTATATGTGTGTGTGTGTGTATATATATGTGTGTGTATATATGTGTGTGTGTGTGTGTGTGTGTGTGCGTGTGTGCGTGTGTGCGTGCGTGCGCGCATGGGTTGTGTGAGTGAAAATAAGTCCTAGATAGATTTTGTAAAGAAAAAAAAAGTTTAATAAATATTTTTGCTTTTTGTTTTACACACACACAAACACACACACACACACACACACACACACACACACACACACACACACACACACACACACACACACACACACACACACACACACACACACACACACACACACACACACACACACACACACACACGAAAAGATGAAGTTCTTAATCTTCGCCGCTGTCTGCCGGCTCCCCTCCCTGCCGTGCGCGCGCGGCCCTTCTATAGAAAGGCTGACGAAATTCCGCGCGCGTGCACGGCACTATAGAACGTGCCTAAATCAGCTCAGGTGTAAATTAATTGTTTGAAAGGTCACAAAATTAGTGAAATCGTCTCAGTCGGTGTGTAATCAAAGTGGTTTAACTTGTGGATCATTTCCCTCAGGTATATAAAGACTTTCAACATCCAACTCGCACAGTGATCCAACAAAGCAAACACGAAGACCAAGGAGCTTTTGAAACAAGTCAGGGATAAAGTGGTAGAGAGACACAGAGTAGAAGAGGGGTACAAGAACATTTCAACGGTGCCGATTATCCCTCTCAGCACAGTGAAGTCCATCATTAAGTGGAAGATGCATCAATACCACCCAGACACCACCCAGATCAGGTCGCCGTCCCAAACTGAGCAGCCGGGAAAGCAGAAAACTGGTTCGGGATGTCACTGAAGCCAACAATGACCTTGAGAGAGCTGCAAAGTTCTGTGTCTGAGAGTCATTGTTCACATATCAACAATAAGCCAGTCCCTACACAAAGCTGGCCTGTATGGACTGGCGGGCAAGAAAGAAGTCTTGCTCAAAAAGACTCCTCTTAAATCATGTATGGAGTTGGCAAAAAAAAACAAAAAAGCATACAGATTATACTGTAGACCTGTGGGAATTGATTTTGTGTTCAGACGAGCCCAACACTACACATCACCCAGCCAGCACCTTCCCAACTGTCAAGCATGGTGGTAGCAACATTATGTTATGGGGATGCTGCTCTTACGCAGGAACGGTGCACCATCCATTCCCCCCTCTATCGTGACAAGCTTCAACGTACAGGCGAAACCTTGAGGAAAACCTGTTTGAGTCAGCAAACACACTGAAACAGGGGAGGAAATTCACATTTCAGCAGGACAATGACCTGAAGCACAAAGCCAAAGCCACACTGGAGTGGTTGAACAAGGAGAATTAATGTTCTTGAGTGGCCAATCAAAGTCCTGACGTATCCAAATCCAACATTTATGGCGAGACTTGAAGATTGCAGTCCATCGACAATCCCTAACTAACTTATCAGAACTGGATACATTTTCCATTGAAGAATGGGCAAAAATGTCACCATCCTACTGTGCAAAGCTACTAGAGACCTATCCAAAAAGACGAATACCGGGCATCGCTACAAAAGGGGCTGAATACTTATACAACCAGTGCATTTCATTCTGTACATTTCCTTTGCGGATATTAAACCTCCTCCTTATACAACAGTGTTCAGTTTAACCACTACAGCTTTGTAGCTTACAATGTTTTTCTTTTTTTAAGTGTGCATACATTATTTGTAATTCAACAAAACGTGATATTATTGGTAGGGGGTGAACACAGACACACATTACCAAAGAAATAAACATATAGCACTGAACATGAAATGCTACAGACAACTACAATCACGACTACATTCCAGAGCTCAGTGCACTCAAAGCATCAACCACATAACCAGATCATCATTTTTCACTTGTTTTGTTTTCTTACCTGAGCCAGGAGGTCACCCCCCCCAAATGGAAACACCCAGTTCTTACATCCTTATTTCTGAAAGCCCACCACCCACCTGACCCCCCCCCCCCTCCCGTAAAGGAGGTGTAGCACCCTGATTCCAAACCCTTCTGGGAAATTAAAATGGCTACCAATAACGAGATAAACATAGCGCTATGTGATGCACAAGACTTCAGAGAGCAAGGACGTCCTAAGAGGGAGGTGGGGGTGGGAATACCCCACTGGATTGCCCATTTCTCCCTTGGCTTCCCAAGTAAGGGAAGGGATACAAAGTTATGAGTGGGGAAAGGGGAGACGGTCAGCTGCTTTAAGTCAAAATAGGGTAAGTTATGCTTTGACCTTCCAACTACAGAACTGGTCATGACCTTTATTTTTATTTTTTTAACCGTTGTGGAATTATTTGCAATGTTATATGGAACTGCGCTTCCCAATTTCATGATCTTCAACTTAAAGCACCAGCAAAACTGGAAAAAGGATCACGTATGGGAACTGTTGACAGAGCTTATTAAATAAAATATATTGGGGCATACATATGTGCAACCCACAGTAATTAACATTACGTGCCAGTGTTTTAATAGAGCTTTACGGTTTAATCTAGTGTTCAAAATCAATAGCTTGGTCATTAAAATGCCAAAAGGAAATTAAGGATGATTATGAAAAAAATGCCCCATATAAAACAACGTGATGGATGTGGAGGATTCGGATAACTGATTTTTTTAAAAGTCTAGCTTGGTAAAGAGTGCAGAACAAGATTGCAAGCTTTTCGGGGCAGGGACCCTTTTTCCTAATGTCTACTTATATATATTTTATTTATAAAATGTTTTACCAGGCAGTAATACATTGAGAGTTCTCTCTCATTTTCAAGTAAGTCCTGGGCACAGAGTTATGATGACAATACGTGGATATATAAAATGAACAGGGTTATACATTCAATTTACAGACTTTTCAGGAGAGTTAGAGATGTGATTATGGGTCAGTGATTCCCAACCTTTTTTGTTTGGAGGAACCCTTGAAGTATTTCAAATAATTTTGGGGAACCCCTCTCTGGCTGACACATATTAGGTTTCTTTCAAACCTCACGAGCCCCCTATTTCCACCCTCTACCAATGTATTTCTCTCCCCTCTGTCTCACTCACTCTCCCCCCCGTCCCGCCTCACATGTATTTCACTCCCTTGCGTCTCACTCTTACTCCCTCTTTTCCTCACTCCCCCCCCCCTCCCTCTCTCTCTTCTCACTCTCGCCCACCTACCGGCAATTATCCCACTCACTCAATCCACCTGAATACATTGTAAAAAGACCCCCGCCGCTCCAATACATTTTAAAAAGGCACCAACCACTCATATACATATTTTAAAAATAAATAACATTGGGCCACACAGATAAAACCATCATATCCCCTCCCCCCCGCCCCCCAGATCATCCTCCTTCCCCCCCTCTCCCCCCATATGCCCTCAGGCGGGGGGGGGAGAAGCTGGTATCCTGCGATTGCCGGCGGAGCCGGGCATCAAAATGGCAGAGCAGGCAGGACTGCACGCACGCGCTCGCTCAGCAGCCACCGGAAGTGCCGGGTCACACTGCTAGAGCGCGCTCCTACCCAGCCATCCTGAGAGCGGGATCTGTGGGGGAGGGGGGAGGAGGTGGAGAGCCAGGAAAGCCGTCAGTGAGTGCGGGCAGCCTGCAGTCTGTAGGCGGAACCCCTGAAACTGCTCCACAGAACCACAGGGTTCCGCGGAACCCCGATTGGGAATCTGTTCTGGGCATATGTAACAGTTACAGACAAGATTAAAATGTCAGGCAGCTAAAGTCTTGAAATTACTTATACTGGAGGCAGTTTTGAGAGTCTCTGGTAGGTTATTGCAGACATGAGGTGCACGGTAAGAGGAGCGACCGGATTCCTTGTTGAACCGTGGGACTGTGAACAGTCTTTTGGAGTCAGATCTCAGGTGATAAGTGCTGCGTGTGGTGGGGGTTTGTTCAGGCAGGCGGGAAGCTTGCCCACAAAGTATTTGAAGCCAAGAAAAGAAAAAATGTACTTCGCGCCTGGACTGAAGAGATAGCCAATCTAGTTCTTTGAGCATGTCACCGTGATGTGTGTTTTAATTACATGTAGTACAAAGCAGGAGAGTTGTAGAGGGTATCTAGTTTGCCAAAGTGAGTTTGGGGTTCTGTACCATATACTATGTCCCCATAGTCTAAAATTGGCATCAGCATCTGCAGTGCGATACGCTTTCTGATCAGCGGGCTTAGGGAGGATTTGTTCCTATGAAGTACACCTACTTTGGCATAGCTTTTGGATGTCATAGAATGGTGCTACAGTTGGTTGTGATCTGTAGTTGTCATTGGTAGCTTTAGAAATTTAGCCTTAATCCCGAATGCAATCCTTACAGTCTTGTCAGTGTTTAAAAACACCTTGTTTTAGGAAATCCAGTATTCAAGTCTTGCAAAAATTAGACTGAGTGAGGCTAGGGCTGTGTGCATACAAGATTGTGTCATCCGAATACATGTGCAATGAAGCTGCCTTCCAAGCTGTAGATGGACCATAGTAAGTATGAAGCGATAGATAAGGTAGATAAAATAGATAGATAGATAAAATAGATAGATAAAATAGATAGATAAGATAGAATGGGGTATTTACATGTCCATAGGATTGCAAGAGACATGCTATTGCATGACTGAGAAACTGGTTGTAGCGTGTGAGTCACTGAATGGAGGTCAAGCTCTTTTGCTCATCTTTCCCTTTCAGTTCCTATTGCCCCAGGAACTGAAATAGGGGAAGAACACCATGCTAAATTAAAGAATTCACACGCAAAGTGATATTTTGTATTTAAATCAATCGGCCAGTTACTGGCAGTCCTTGCCAGAACAGCCTATTGACTCGGAGACAAAAAACATACAGGTACATCCAACATATCACATTGTTCCTCAAACCTGAGGAACAAACCTGTTTCTAAAAGAAATAGCGCAGAAACTTCAAGCATGGACGTGCACATTTCCATATGGAGTGCGTTAATATTTAGCCTAATAACTTTAGGCTGCGTCCCCGCTGGCCCTGACCGCGCTCATGCTTGAGCGGTGATGTCACCAACTCTTCAAGCATGAACGTTCTGCTGTCCTGGAAATTTTTTAGAGCAGGAGCAGGGGGGGGGGAATGGCTATGAAGGGTGGGGGCGTGTCATTGGCTGGATCGGGGCTGTGTGTGTCTAAATTCTCTCCCTCCCCCCTTCCAAAAATGGCAATTAAAAACAATTGTGCAAGAAAAATAAAAAACCTCTCCGCTCCCCCCCTTCCACCTCTCTCCGTTTCCCTCCCCATTCCACCTCTCTCCGTTTCCCTCCCCATTCCACCTCTCTCCGTTTCCCTCCCCATTCCACCTCTCTCCGTTTCCCTCCCCATTCCACCTCTCTCCGTTTCCCTCCCCATTCCACCTCTCTCCGTTTCCCTCCCCATTCCACCTCTCTCCGTTTCCCTCCCCATTCCACCGCTCTCCGTTTCCCTCCCCATTCCACCGCTCTCCGTTTCCCCCCCACCCCCTTCACCTCTCTCCACTCAGCCTATTCTGCCTCTCTCTCCATTGGTCAGAGCAGGGTCATGTGACCCTGCTCTCCGCTCCAAAGTCAAACTCTCTTGTCTCGCCAAGTCCCAAGCTTGGGAGAGCGTGCGTGCCCGCGCATGAGCACGCACGCACAGTGTGAGCGTGGACAGAAGGATTATCAGTCACACAGGTAACCGTGCCAAGCTCCAACCGCGGTCAGCGCCAGCGTGGCCACGGTGCCGCAGACCGTGCGGAGGCTGTGCAGTGACCCGCGTGAAGCGGGTGCTTTCCCTGGCAATGGTGGACGGGCCGTGGGGGACGTGCCTAGGGGCGACCCGGAGCTGGTTCGCCCTCATTGGCGAACCGGTCACGTGACCGACCTGTCGCTCCAAGAAATCAGTTTCAACTGATTTCTTGTGCAACACGCGCCCCCTTCCACTTCCGCCCGCCGCGAACACTGCCTTAAGGCAGTCTGATCACTCACCGCGCGGACAACTCACCACGGTCTGCGGCACCATGGCCCCAGCCTTAGGCTCGTTACATAGTGTGCGCGGCCGTGCGAAGGCGCGTGCACGTGCCGCACATTGTGTGTATACTGTGCACGAGTGAGGTACTGTATGTGTGTGTGTGTGTGTGTGTATGTGTGTGTGTGTGTGTGTGTTTAAATAAGTTTTGAAATAAATAAATACTTTAATACATTTTTTATTAACATTGTCGGCCAGTTCCACGCTCCCTGCCGTGCGCGCCTTAGTGTGCTGTAATACACAGCTCAGTCTAAGTTAAGGAACTATTGCCCATTAAATTACTAAAGGGCAGATGTCTCATACTTATGGACTTGGTAGCTTGAGCTTGATATCTGGCTCCGCAAGTTGAAGCTACAAACGAGACAATAAAATTAAAGTAGGCAAGATGTGTCATAAAAACTATATTTAAAGTAGCCTCAACAAATTGTAGCTAGAACAGGGGTAACCAACTCCAATTCTCAAGGGCCACCAACAGGTCAGGTTTTCAGGATATCCCTGCTTCAGCACAGGTGGCTCAATTAGTGGATCAGTCTTTGACAGAGCCACCTGTGCTGAAGCAGGGATATCCTGAAAACCTGACCTGTTGGTGGCCCTTGAGGACTGGAGTTAGCCACCCCTGAGCTAGAAAGACCAGTTAGGAAACCAGTCGGATAGAGGTCAGTATATGAACATATAAGGGCCCATCGCAACACTTGGGCGGCAATGGGGAAGAACACCGGTCAGTGCTTTAATGAAAGGTCATGGGGAGAATTTAGGCCAATATAGCACGTATGACAATTTCCAGTGCAAGCCATACAGACCAAAATGCTGTGCTGCACATGTCTAGGGTAGTGGAGAAAATAAATAGGCATCCAGAAGAATGAAGTTTCCCTGCCAATTACCATTATGAGGCTTTTATTTGTAGTGCTTATTAAGCAAAGCTTTCTTCCAGTGCCAGATCATAACTTTCCCGAGGTCAAGCAGGGCACAGCAAGATTGGCACAGCAAGAGCTGTAACAATATTCACCCTGGCACAGCCCTGCTGCTCTGTATCTGCTCTTCCCAACTGCTCACAGCATCTCCCTTCTCATACGCACACAGACAACATGGTGGGGGGGTGTTTAGCTCTCACCAGTGCTGGAGGAAGCAGTACAATGCATTTACACGACTGCCCTGAAATGGTTAAACAATGTTCCTATAGAATGAAACGGCAAAGCCAAAAAAATAACAAATACCGTTGACATTGGACCCTGCGGTTGAAATGACTTGATCAGAACCAGTCAGGAAACCAAAGGTTTCATTATTTATATGGCATACAGCAGCGGTGCACAAACAAGGGAGGAGGGGGGGCGCAAGACTGACTTTGGGGGGGGGCGTTTACAGAGGCTCCGTGCTGACCGCGCGAGGTCCCTGTAAACTTACTTATGCGGCTCCAGTCACGCGTCTCTATGATAACGTGGCGTCAAATGCCCGTTGCCATAGAGTCGTGACGTCACATGAGCCAACATTAGAGGCGAGGGGGGCGCGACCGAGGAGGAGAGAAGGTAGTGGGGCGCAGCGCAGGGAGTTTGCGCACCGCTGGCATAGTGGTAGAGTATCGGAGGAAACCCTTGCCTCATACAAAGCCATTCCTTGGTTCTATGGCCTTAAAGCAGCAGTCACTCTGATGGCATATTTCTTTGAGACACACACACACACACACACACACACACACACACACACACACACACACACACACACACACACACACACACACACACACACACACACACACACACACACACACACACACACACACACACACACACACACACACACACACACACACACACACAAATATTAAGTGTCAGGGAGATTCAAATGGAGCTCTCCCCAGAGCCCACTGCAGTGTAAAGATTACAATAGTAATCTCAGAAGCCAAAGATTTAGAAAGTCACGAATTAACTTATTTTTTTTATTATTGTTGTGAAGAGCAGGACATGCTTAGGGGGCAAGATAGCAACATTATACAGACTGAAGGATTGATTGGAACTGAAAGGCAGCCATTACGGTAGGCAGCAATCAGGATTGTTAAAGAATTATAACAGGAGCACCAAATGATTGGCAGCTTAGGTAAATACATAGAACAGTGATTTTCAACAGGGGTTCCTAGGAACCCTTGTGTTCCCCAGGCATCTGTAAAGTGTTCCCTGCAATTTTTAGGTCATTTGAAAATGTTACCAAATACAGAAGAATTTACAATGTATCTAATCTCAGACGCGCTATTAGAGAGGGTTGGGGTTCCTTACAATGCACCTGATCTCAGACGCGTTATTAAAGAGGGTTGGGGTTCCTTACAATGCACCTGATCTCAGACGCGCTATTAGAGAGGGTTGGGGTTCCTTACAATGCATCTGATCTCAGACGCGCTATTAGAGAGGGTTGGGGTTCCTTACAATGCATCTGATCTCAGACGCACTATTAGAGAGGGTTGGGGTTCCTTACAATGCATCTGATCTCAGACGCACTATTAGAGAGGGTTGGGGTTCCTTACAATGCATCTGATATCAGACGCGCTATTAGAGAGGGTTGGGGTTCCTTACAATGCACCTGATCTCAGACGCGCTATTAGAGAGGGTTGGGGTTCCTTACAATGCATCTGATATCAGACGCGCTATTAGAGAGGGTTGGGGTTCCTCAGAATTTCATTAGGGTTCCTTCACCAAAAAAAGTTGGAAACCACCGATGTAGAATTATACCTTGCCACATGCTTTACATATACAAATGAGAAGGGGGGGGAAAAGAGGGGGGGAGGGAAGAGAGAGAATGTACTATTGCAGCTTTAAACACAAAGGCTTTTGGGTGAAATTGCTGCTTTAAGAGTTGCTACTGATAAGTCCTTTCTAAAACAGATCAGAATTGTCACTGCATAAACAGAGGACAAGGATACACAGCGCTTTAACTTCCTGCCACCTTATGAGACTAGCGATGTACAGTGAGCTCCATTAACGGTCAGCTGTAAAGAACACTGCATAGCTCTGCTGTACTAAAAGGCCATTAGTTCAGCCTGGTTAGCTAAAAGTTGGGATATTTATAGCTGCAGACCAAGCAATATCCTACATGTGTTTTTTTTATTTATTTTTTAAATAGATCGGTTCTGTACTACGAAAAAATACTTGTACCATTTTAACAACGCTAAATTACATTTTTTATGTATTAAACGGTCGCAAGCATTTTTTTGTTCCTATAGCAACCATTTACAAAGTCACATCCCCTTCCTCTTCTGAAAAAGGCTCTGGCACACCCCTTTTTGAGCCCTGCCCTCTCTCTAGCAGTGCACCAATTGAATCTAGAGACTGCCGGGTCACATGTTCTTCCCCACAGAACTTTGCCTCTTTGGTCCTCTTTTGCTGACAGCCATTTAGTGAACCCCCCGAGCCAAATCTTCGCCGATCGATCAGCAACTTAACTAGTTACTTATTCTGTGGATTGCAATGATGCACATATTATGGGGGAGGGGGGTGGGGGGGGGGGTGAGAACTAGCAGGCTGGGCTGCTGCTTTAATAGAATGAACATAGGTTCCTGCTTCCGAAACAAGAGCAGAGAGGCGCAGCAAGGTGCACATACTGTCGCCATCATAGATTGTAATGCACCCAGAGTTTGATTTCATCAGAATTCACTTGAGACAACTTTACTTCTTATTTATATTCGTTTTGTATTAGTCTTTCCACCTCACTGATACGCTACAACTCCGCTCCCTTCTTGAGATGAGAGAAAATAAACTTTTGTGATGCGGGAAGCTTATGTGCAGAAATAATATAAATATATATAGGTCAGGGAAGAAAGGGGCTGCTTTTGTTTTTCATCATATTTTATATATTTCTCGCTCAATCCCCATGAAAATGTGCACAATTGTTGGTCTGTTATGTAGATTAACACTATATAAGAAGCAGTGTAGACAATCAACGGACGTTAACTAAATTGATGTCACTGTATTATGTCAACAAGTACCAGATACACTGCTGGTTAATGTTCATTAAACGAGAAATAGGAGTTTTTTAACTCGTAAATGTGTTAAACTGTTGTCATCTAATCTGAAACACTAAGATTACTTTAAAGTTTGAGTTCAAAGTGTGGTTCAGCATGTGTTCAAAATGTCCTCCGCACGCCCGAGGGTGAGAACGCCACTGTGACCGCATAATCAATAACGCGTTGATCAAGCTGCTCCCACTCCTGAACGATACATTGTTTAACCAATTCGTTTCTTCGGTGCTCCTAGCGACAATCCTTTATCAGGAAACATTTCATGTACGCGGTTTGGACCGTCGTTCTCGCTCTGTCTCCAGCACTTTATAACACGCTCATCTTCTTCGCCAGACACCATTTTGGAACTTTGCGCTTGATGAGGTCATCATGCCATCACCAATTCCTAAACATAGTTATTAGTTTATCAAAAAAATCTTAAATGTAACAATCTACCGTGACAGACCTATAATTGCTCACATTTTAATGAAAACGGAGTGATTTTTCTGCAAAACAGGATGAAAAAGAAAAGTGGCAACTTTTTTCTGCATACAAATGTGTGTGCGAATACAATATTCACATACAATTTTGTTTTCCGCACAGGAAAGAGGCTACCAGTACAGCCCAGAGAATTGAATACTACCTCAAATCGCAGGGAGAGGTTTATTTTATTAGTTCTTAATAAATATCTTGCAGATTTCCTCAGGAAATACAGCAGATCACATGTAAAATAGTTTGGTACTGAAGTCAACAGTGTCAACATCTGAAATCTATTAGGGCAAAGCCACAGCAGGGAGATCAGCAGGCTGAAAAACTTCACTGCGCTAAGGCAGGGATGGGGAGGGGGGTGGGGGGAAAAGAGGGCAGGAGGGGGGAATCTCACGGCCTTCCAAATTCTTCGAGAGGTAAAAAAGTCAGCCAAGGCGCAGAGAGAGAGAGAGAGAGATCCCACATCCTGCCGTGTGCTGCCAGCGATCTGAAGTACCCAGAGTAGAAACAGGAGATTAATTCCATGTCTGGCCCCAGAGGGGAGGAGGGGGGCTGAGAGGAGAGGGCAGGGTAAGTGGTGCTGGCTTCTTGCCACCCCCTCCTTTCCCTCTCCTACCCACCCTCCCTCCCCCCCCCCCCCACCCCTTCTTTAAGACATGTTTCAATGCAGACAGAAGTAAACCCCAGCAGACAGCAGCACACAGCCTGCCAGGACTGAGCAGCAGCTGCACCACGTCTGACTCTACTATACAGATGTTCCTTACAGCATCACTTCCACCTTCTCTCTTTTTAAAGGAGTAGCACATCTGGGGAGGTGGGGGGGGGGGGGGGGAGGGGAGAGAGAGAGAGAGGGGCGAGTGTTGGATGGAACCTCGTGCTTTCAGGGGCCCCGGAGTGGGGATGCAGTTACTGCCAATAAACTGCATCTGAAGAGGATGATGAATACAGTCTGTCACCGCAGCTTCCAGGAGAAGCCCAAAGCCAAAGAGTCTGATATACAGTCTGGAGATGGGGGCCTGGAGCTTTGCTCTGTGTCACTTGAGGTGGTCATGCCCAGTACTGGACAGGATGCCTGGTTGTAACCGATAGAACATTTTTCCTCTGATGAAAAGCATAATCCACAAAAACAAAAAAAAAAGTTTGATTGCCCATCACACACATACTTACTTCCTTACCACACCTGAAATACACCTCTATATTTTCAGGATGCCAATTCAGATCCTAAATACCATAGCCTGAAGGTATTTGGGATATTGCATCTCATCACAAGCTGGGACACGACACAATAAGACTTGAAACTCTTCAGGAAAGGTTTCACTAACAAAGCGGTAGATTGTAAGCTCTTTGGTACCCCGATTTCTCAGTCTTCCTGCTTGTATTTCTGTGATGAGTGTTTGCCTCAATAGATGTCAACTCATTTCTGAGTAAAGATGTGTATGTACTATATTCTAATACGAGCAAATAAGCTGCCATTTACAATAAAGTCATTTCTGTGTTCAAACCAGTAGTGCTGTATTTGGTCTGGACAATATTCAGTTGGTAATATCCAGACACAATAAGTCCATAACTCAAATAGCGATTTGGTTTCCAGATGCACCGAAATTTGGTTTCCAGATGCACCGAAAGTGACTTCTCGAACTCTGGGTGCGGCAACTCCCACTTCAAAGACAGCACTTATCACCCAGCCATGCCTCGTTTCCATACATAACTTCAGGAGCACGTAGTCTTCATGTCTGAGAAGCCAAATCTCCCTTCGGCTCCCCATCTTAACCCACACGACATCTCTCACAGCTCACACAAGGCAGATGTGCTCAGTGGGAGCTCGTATACGACACCCAGTCATCTCTCCCACCACAAGCAGACTCGGACCGCGGATTATTTTTAAACCAAGATGCACAAGTGGCGGTAGCTTGGCGGCTCGGCAGCAGCCTATACACTGCGAGCCAATAATATTTCTGTGTCCCTATTGCTGTGCTGCGGTCACACAGAGCAAAGCGAGAAATGAAGCGGCCTGCGTCAGGGACCAGGCTTTTGGTTTGGTGTCGGTCTTTTCCGTAGTCAGGAATAGACATTCGCATATAGATGTGAACCAAATAAGTTTAAAAAGCGTATGTTCCTCCCAGGTCAAGCTTACAGCAAAGATGCTGAAGACCTCACGTGATTATTTCATTATCTGTATTTAGAACCGTACAGCAACTGAGAATCCATAACATAAACGTGTCACATTCTCAGGCTATTGTTCTTATGGGGGAGACGCTATATAAATCAGTCGCGTAGCTTGAGCAGTCCTGGTATTTAGTGTTTTTTAATCTGTAGAGACGTATATGTGCACACGTCGGGTCCCAGCGAAAGGAAAGCAGCAACGAGAAGCCGATGGTCAGAGCGGTCACCGCATGCCTGTCCCATGGCCTGCTGCCTTAACGCAAGCTTGTGGTGTTATTTTAAGAAGTGCTGGTTTTCTGCACTGCAGCCGTCTCTGCTCTGCTGCTCCTCCCTTGGTGGCTGCTTTTCAGAAAGGGACACACAGTGACGAGACTAGCTGCTGAAGCCCCTGCAAACAGCATTATAGGGATTGTGCAAAGTACATTCATTTTTAGGGGTGGTTTTCAGAGAGCTTTCAAACATGCTGCACAGTCCTTTATACTAGCAGCCCAAATAAAGGCTTCTCTTAAAGCTGCAGCTCAAAGTTTTTTTTTCTTTCCAATATGCGCATCAATACAATCTACACACTGACAACCAATTAGCTAAGTTGCTGATCGATCCGTTATCATGTAATCGCCGAAATTCGGCTGTGGGTTCTCTAAATGCATCTTGGGTAATCTTCTGCTGCACTGACAGCCAAAGATCTGTGAGAAAGATCATGTGACCAGACAGGCACAGGATTCAATTGGTTCACTGCTAGAGAGAGCGGGGCTAAAAAAAAGGTGATGCTGTTACAGAAGAGGAAGGGGATGTGACTTTGTATATGGTTGCTATAGGAACAAAAATACCGGTTACATTAGAATACATTAAAAATGTCTTTAATAGTGCTTAAGTTTTGTTTTTTGTTTTTTGTTTTTTTGTTTTTTTGTTTTTTTAACGCTACAAGTATTTTCTCATAGTACAGAACTGATGACACACACACAGACACGCGCGCACACACACACACACGCGATATTGCTTAAACTGCAGCTTTAAAAGAGCCCCAATACACAAACACCCATCATGCTCAATCCGACTGGCTCCTGATTCAACGGTCATATAACCTACAAAACCCAACGTTCCCCACAAGCTATTCCTCTACTGGTACTGGTATTTGAAGAGAAGGGGGTTTGGAGGGGATCAGTGGGGAGGGAATTCTAACCAGTAGCCAAAATAAATTAAAATAATGACATACGCAAGTAGCTGCAGGAGTTAAAATACAGCGGTATAAAAGGGCACGGAACATCATTTCAGGACAATGTCACAAACATCTGATGCTCACAATACTGCTACAGATTAAACACTATAAATAAATTAAAAGGGGGATACAGAACAGATTTCCTTTTATATTTTGCATCTGAAAGCTCTGCCTCAATTTAACCTATAATCCTAATGTTCTGTAATGCGAGCAAATGAGAACATGGAGGCGTCTGCCATATAGTGTCAACGGGGGAACACACACTGGGTACCTGCCGAGCCCCGAGAGCAGGAGTGGATGTATGGGGAATATCAAGGGGAGCTTTATCATCTCCACTAAGACAATTCAAATAAGATCAGACCAGCCCGTCAAGCTGAGCTGCACATTGTCTGAAACGCCAGGTTACCCATCGATTACAATAAAAACACTTTCTGAATAGGTTTGGTTACAAAATAGTTTTCCGAGTCATTAAAAATTGTTTATGAAACAAATAAAACAGACAATGTCAGGTGAGAACCACACCTCGTTTTCCACTTTTCTAAGCTGCTACTTAGACCTACATCTTCCCTGGCGCCTCTCAAGCATTTTAATGCCATACACCTCCACCTCCAGGCCTCCACCACCTCTGCTGGAATACCGCTACACACATTAACTACCAGACGTTTTTTGTTCAATCTTACCCTGAACCAGGGGGTCCCCGGGAGCAGAGCGATGGTCCCTAGCCATGCTGGGACCCCCTCACTTCCAGAGAGGCGAGCCCAAGATCCACGGGGCAAAGTGGAACATCCAAAAACGGCCACGGGGGTTAGGGCTCGCTCCAGTGACTGACAGAAAAGCAATAACGTCGTCGGGGGCAGAGAACGTTGCAGCTTTCTACGGCGACACCCCGTCCATGTTTGCAGTCTGGGGCCATCGTGTGCGCCTTCTTGTATCAAAAATCGGTAGCAAAAATAAATAAAATCAGCTCCGAGTCACCTCCCAATTCAACAAAACTAAAAACATTTCCAGGCGGGATTGCGGCTTTAAATAATTCTCTAGCTTTCCCCTGCAGGTTCCATTCTGCTGCTTCAGAGCACGTCCTTTGGTTTTAGCATTCAACTTCACTGGCCCTCGGCCGCCCTTCTAAGGATAAGATTATAGTAGGCGCGCGCGGCGGAGAGAATGGCGTTGGACGAGCGATGGGTGGACTGAGCTGGAGGCGATTGGGGAGGCGTGGCGGACGCGTCACCAGGCTCATTCGCCCTCATTGGCTGAACCGCTCATGTGACGCGAAAATACAAAATAGTTTGTCTTTTGAAAAATCTGCCTTAAAGGCTTAGCATGGCAAGTACTTGTAATGTGGTCGGAAGGGGCCATGTGCCTGCTCTCCTGAGGATCACTATTCAATGCGATGAGGAACACGGATTTCAATCGTGAACCTAAACAATACCTTTAATGTACTGTAGTCGAAAGATTACGTCACATACCTCTACTACCAACTATTCATCCCAAGGGCAGAACAAAGGACTCGGGGTCACCCCTTAAGGTTGGAGGAAAGGAGATTTCACCAGCAACAAAGGAAAGGGTTCTTTACAGTAAGGGCAGTTAAAATGTGGAATTCATTATCCATGGAGACTGTGATGGCAGATACAATAGATTTGTTCCAAAAAATGTTGGACATCTTTTTAGATAGGAAAGGTATACAGGGATATACCAAATAAGTATACATGGGAAGGATGTTGATCCAGGGATTAATCCGATTGCCAATTCTTGGAGTCAGGAAGGAATTTATTTTTCCCCTTATATCATTGGATGATCTGACTGGGGTTTTGTTTGCCTTCCTCTGGATCAATAAGTATAGATATATGATAAATATATGTTGGCTAAATTTAGCATAGGTTGAACTTGATGGACGGAAGTCTTTTTTCAACCTCATCTACTATGTAACACACACACCCAGCATGGACATGGACGGAGACAAACACACAAACACCACCTCCTACCAGCATGGACATGGACCGGCAGGCAGACCACCTACAACCAGCATGGACACACCACCTACTACCAGCATGGAGAGACACACAGACACACACACACACACACCTCCTACTGCAACTGCATGAATACACACACCTATGTTAAAGCAAAAATGGCCACACAACTATTGAGTGCCTATGCAGGCTTGAGTCGTGCTCGGGAAACTGGTAATCATAGAGCGTCACAGATGCACACCAAGGTGTTAAAAAAATACCAGCACTGACCACAGCAGTGGGAAAGAGAGAAGGTGTGTGTGTGTTAATCCATAAAACACTTTCTTCAGGAGTACCGTAATGTGCAGGGGCCACACATTAGATACTAACATTTGCAAGCTCACATACACACATTTATATATCATGCATATGCACAAAAACACTTACAGTACTTTTAGACACATGCCAAGTGCATTACCAAAAGCTATACTTCAGGATCCTACTGCTTTCTGGGTTTCCCATAGCTGGCTAATTGGGAGATGCAAATTGCTATGATCCCTGGTAGCAGCGATTCCTCTGGGATCATAATAAATCATAACAAATTAAGCTAATAAAGTAAAAACTTCCTACAACATTAAAGAAATGCACGCGACCATAAAATAAAGTAATTTGCTTGCCCTGATGGACACCCCCCTCCCCCAACCCCCTCCTGTCCCACCGTAAAGCAACTGTGGATATTGACGTTTATAGCATCATTCAATTGGTTCTTTAAAGGGGTTTTGTAAAGTTAGAAAAGCCATACTGGTCCAAGAGAAGCCTTTTAAACACCCCTTTAAAAAATAAAAATAAAAGAAGGATTCATGTACATCCCTTTAAAGGATTATGGTCAACAAAAGCTTTGGAGAGGTTTTAGCAATATGCATCTAATAATGCCTTTTCTTGACAAAACAGTAAATTCTCAAAAACACAAGTAAATTGCTATTTTTGTTTTCTTCTTTGTTTGTAATTATGATGGCATCATTAGGCAACTAGATATACAGAGCTAGCTGATATGCCACAGAGGACCAGTAGAAAAGCAAAATATACAAGAAAAACTGCTTACATTGTGAACCCCCCTGCTAGAAAATATTTGTTCTGCGACCCCTTAATTAATAAATCTTCGTGCCTACTCATCAGACGATTGCTAACAAAACTGTGGCACCGATCCCAGGCAGTATATAGTGTCCCGAGCTTGTGGTGGGAACACTCGCTTAATAAGGCCCCAAACTGCCCATCAGTCTGTGCAGACAGCGTGGGTGGTATAGCTGCGGGAGCATTTAAAGTCACCCCCCACAATGCCTTGCAGCTGTAGATGCCAAGGGAGTGACTGCTGAAATTGACAGCATTTTTTTTAATGGTTGCTATGGCAACCAGAGGAAGCTTAATAAAATAAAACTCATTACAAAAAAAAAAAGGTTGAGTGAAAAAAAATGCAAGAGAAAAAAAATGGAGTATGGTTAATACTACAAAACAGGTTTAAAAAAAAAACACAGGATTTTGAAGGTAGTGCTCAGCGTTACAAATTGTCAGGGTATTACATCATAAGAGTTTTCACTTTATAGCAACACACACAATGTATATGTGTATATAATATGTATAAATATGCACAGGAGGTTACAAGGGGAGTGATCATTTGCTTTGCAATGTATTTCTAACCCAAGGGGTTAAACACATTACGGACCGGGCCCCAATAATATGATGGCTCTGAAAACAAACTTCCTCCTCCTTTTCCAGCCAAAGGCTTTTTCTCCGTTGAAATCAAACTATTTTTTTACCAGACTCACAAAAACGTAATTCATGAGCAAGCGCCGCTCTCTTGCAGCCACCGAGTCTCCCGGCAAGCCTGCAGGCAGCAGGGCAGCGAGATGCAGAGCATGCAAGTGGCACTTGGTAGCAGCCGCAGCTGCTGGAAGCGGCTGCTTGGGTAACATTATCATCTGCACACGTGCTTATGCAGGCGCTGAGGATTACACGCCTGTTACCCCGCACTACTAAACCTCTCAGCATTAGGGTCTCGTTTCAGTGCGGCTAACAAGGGGGCACGGCAGGGCCTACACGTGATGTAAGTGTGACAACAACCAAGCACATAGGATGCAGGGCTCGTCTTTTGCAAGGAGAAAAGCAGCCGCGGTGCAATCCCCATAGCCCCTGTATTTCAAGACGTTGGGGTTCCGTCCTGATCCGCTAATCTGACGCGTTTACAAAAAAAGTAGATTGTAAAGCAAGAACTAAAAAAAGCAGAATTAACACAAAGCCGCGCGTGATAAGACAGTTGCAATGTGAATATGTAACAGCACCTGGTTTCACAAAAACAAAAAAAGAAACACACAAACTAAACGGAAATTATTTAGGTATAGGTTGATCTTGATGGGCATATGTCTTTTTTTCGACCCCATCTACTATGTAACTATGTATAATATAGAAAAAATAAATTCTAATGACAGAAAGTGTGTTCAGGTGTTTGTGTACATATATTTATATATATATGTGTGTGTTTTAAATAAGTTTTGAATTAAATAAATACTTTAATATTTTTTTTTTTAATAACATTGTACACACACACACACACACACACACACACACACACACACACACACACACACACACACACACACACACACACACACACACACACACACACACACACACACACACACACACACACACACACACACACACACACACACACCTTTTCAGCTATCAATACTGAACTCTATGCTGCAGTTGTATTTTGTGCTCACGCTCAAAAATATATCGCTCGCCTCATAGCGTGCGCAATACGTTTTTTAATACTAAACTAGTTTTCTTTTATCATCTGGACACCATACTTCACTAGGAAGCCGGTCTACTTCATTAAAAAAAAACAATAAAAAAACTTTCAATAAAAATAAAACAATATTTGCAGGGAGAGTCATCCAAAATCTCTGCAGCATTGGAATCACAGCCGTTCTAGAATTCTCAGGAAATGCAATATCAGTAGAAACAAACCATCAAACGACTAATGGGGCACATACATACTCTATTATGAGATATAAGTACAGCTGTGCCTTCCTCTGGAATGTAACTGGCTAAATTGGTCATTATTCTTCTGGTATTGGTTAGGGTTGACTTAGAAGCACCAAGAACCCTGATGGGCACTGAAAGCAGAGCCGTAACAACCTCTACCCACCGCTGGATCACAACGTAGGTTGTGTTGTGTTGGAAAAGAGCAAGAAGTCTCCTCCAAGAAGGCAACTGTCAGCACGACACCAAATCTCCTTTAGTTTTCAGGCCACTGCCCTGATCGTCATCACTGCTCCATCCCAGAAGGCAACACCACACTTTCTGACACAGCTGTGCAGGTCAAGAGTAGCATTATTCTGGGATGAGAAAAGTAGGAGAGAGGGATGCAGCCTGTGCCGACTCTGAATGGACTGAGGAAATACAATGCTAAGAAACCGAAGGGATGTCTACACATTTCAACAAGCTACACATGGCACTAGCAGAGTGTCTGGAGATAAAGTGGACAGCATGCTTTGGTGGAGCCGATTCAGAAGGATTAAGGAATGCAATGCAGTTATTGCCAGCAATGCAACTTTAAGATGCAGAAATACTAGTAAAATAACATTTCACAAATGCAACAACAAACAACTAATCTAACAAGATTATATCAGGATTCTAAGTCTTAAAGTGAACACAGAACGACCAGTGTGCAGCTTTCCATATACAGGCAGTCCTCGTTCTACAACGAATGGCTTATCCAAACGCTATGCAATGCATACCTATGTTCATTTATACCACGCCAAAACGGCTTATCCGAAGCTTTGCAACGTTATGTGTATGTATATGTATATGTATATGTATATGTATATGTATATGTATATGTATATGTATATGTATATGTATATGTGTATATATGTGTATATGTATATGTGTATATATGTGTATATATATATGTATATATACAGTATGTATATATGTATATATATGTATATATGTATATATGTATATATGTATATATGTATATATGTATATATGTATATATGTATATATGTATATATATATATATATATATATATATATATATATATATATATATATATATATATATATATATATATATATTACACACATACACACACACAGTGGTTGACAAATCACCAAAAAATCTACTCGCCACACAAAAAAAATCTACTCGCCACCTAGTACCAAACGTGTGCTGCTTGGGCCAATATTTACTCGCCCGGGGGTTAAATCCAGTCGCCCGGGGCGAGCAAATGTATAGGTTTGTCGAACACTGTATATATAGATATAGATATAGATATAGATAGATAGATATAGATATATACATATACATATATATATATATACACATATATAGATATATAGATATATATATATATATATATATACACACACACACACAACGTTGCAAAGCATCGTAAGAGCGTATATTATATATAATATTATATTATACTATATATTATACTATATAATATATTATTTATTCTGTTATTTTATATATATATATATATATATATATATAATACAGTATATACACTATATAATGTGTGTGCTGCATATCTTATTGCCTGCGTAAAATATTTGGTGTATTTTAGTGTTAAAAATGCCTTCAGGAACGGAACCTTTCATTTAAACAGTGTTCCTATGGGAAAACGTGTTTCGCTTTACAACGTTTCGCTATCCAACGCCATTTTGAGTAACGCAGTGTGTCGGATAACCGAGGACTGCCTGTATAAACGTTCATTACTCAGTAGAGCCTGTACATCCCAGCAAACTCATTTACCTTCTAGCCACAAAATCAAGAAATGTTTTGTACCCTGGCTCCACGCTCCCTTGAAATCACTGAAGGCCGGTGGTAAATGTTGTACCTTTGAGTTGGGAGTTGTACACCGCAAACATATTGATGGCCATGATCTGCAGCATGCGTGTGCTGCCTACTGGGGACGGGCTGTGCTGGAGCAGGGTCTGAAACTCCTTCATGACCTTCTCTGCCACCGCGGGGAAGGTTTCCATCCTGTAACAGGCAAGAAGAAACACATCAGAACGCACAGAAAACCAAGAGATGGTCTTTCCTAACCAAGGGGGGGTGGGGGGTGGGGGGCGGGGGGGTCAGCTCAGAATGATAAAGGAAGGGTATATACTCGCTGGAAGATACAGGAAGTGAAGGCCATACAGTGACAGACAGACAGACAGAGGGGGTCAAAGAGAATGATGAAGGCAATTTCACTACATCAAAAACTCCAAGCAACATAGTCCACTATGTGGCATCTATAGTCCCTATAATCCCATGGAGGCAGCAAGAAAACACATTTTGGTAAAGAATTGAACAGTCTAATTGCCGGCCTTAAAACTTTTTTATCCTTGCCAGTCAGTAGCCAAGATTTGCCAGCCTTCGTTTTTTCGGGAAATTAAATACAAGTTGAATTTCTTAGGGGCTTCTGAATGGGGAACGCGTTGGTCAATCAAGTGTTTTCTGTACAGGGAGCCCACGTGTTCGCATCAGAGATTCAATCAAGGTAAGGGGAAGGGAGATGGAGGGGGCTCTGGCTGTGCAAGAATCAGACACAAAAAGGGACTAGCCAGAGGAAATGAAACCCTTCCCACATCCCTGCCCACCATGTTTACATACCGACTTCAAATATGTATTTTAAAATACTTATAGGTGTCCGATTTGGGCAAAAAAAGGCAACCATTCATCCAGATGTAACGCCTTAAACCAGCAATTAACCCCCCCCCCCCCCCCCCCTCAAATCATGTCAGGATCCGAAAAGGCTGTATATTTACCTCCCAGACACTTCATATTTCAAACGCTCGGCTTTTAAAAATAAAAACAGCATAGGAAAGGGCAGGAGGAGATCTCTTAAAAATGCCCTCTTTCCTACTTGCTTTCCCCCCCCCCCCTTTTCTCAACTGAATGGGAGGGCTCCTCTCTGGTTCAGAAGTGGCGAGCCGGCTGTCCCCTTGAGCAAACTGGGAAACTTAAAATGGCCGCAGTGTTGGGGCTAGCACTAGTGGCCACAGGAGAGCGGGATGTTGCAGATTTCTATTGGTTTCCCCAGCAGCCATATAGGGGGGGGGGGGGAGGAGGGGGTGCCGGTAGCTGCTCCAGCTGTGAGCTAGCAGGGGTTTGAAGTTTAGAGCCAATAGTAAGCCGAACCCGATAACTTTACGGCTTCCTATTGGCCCGCTTTGAAACGCCGCCATTACACGATCCCTGCTAGCCGAACGGCTGCCGGCACCCCCCTTACCGAGGTCTGTATCTCTGGAAGCAGGGGGTCCTCGGAGCTGAAATTAATGGGGGCTGCACCAGAGACCCCCTGCTTCCATCATGTGCTAAAAAAAGAAGTCGCATGCTTGGATTGTGTTAATAAGGTAGGATTAAATAAATAGAAAACACAGCATTAGCACAGCTGCTTTAAACCTGTCACTAGCATTAGTTCACGTTGGTCCTTGCAGGGACTGCCCCTTTAAAATGGGATGAGGGCCCATTAAAAAAAAAAAATATTGGTAACCCCCTCTGCTCTGGAAACCAAAATAGAGTTAACAAGGGAGGAGAAATCACGCAAGGAAATGGATGTGACGAGGTTTCACTTTGGCTGCATGTCTGACCCCTAACCGTGACCCCGATCTTTTAAAACGATTAGTCTGACATAGCTTGCAATTCTGTTTTTATTTGGGGGGGGGAGGGGGGGGGCACAATTCAAGGTAACTGGCTGCCTAAAAGAAGAATGACAGAGTGCAATAATTGACAGTATGAAAGTGTAAGAGGCTATTATAATAATATCAAATTCACAGAAAGCAGACGGCACACAAAATGATAATCACTTAGGGAGACCTGGAATACGGTCATTTCAGCCAGTGTTGCCCTTCATCAGGATTAGTTTGTTCTTTTTCTTTTTATTCTTGTGAAGGGCTTCACTGCTTCACACAATGGTCAGTTTGCATTAGATATTTGTATGAGCACAGATGGATTAAAGCCATGTTTCCATACGATCATTGTGAAGCCTGTTTTGTGTTACATTTAATATAAAAGGCTTTCACCTGGAAACTGCATCTCAAGGACCAATTAGCGCCATCACCTAGAACAGAACTATGAAGTCATGTAAATGTCAAGGTAACAGGCACTCAAAATGACAGCTACCATCAAGTAACATCACTGCGTGGCTATAGCACAGCTAGAGGACGAGATTTGGGGTGGCATTAAATCCCCCAGGTAGTAAAGTCAATGCCAAGCTCATAGAAACCAAGACAGAGCTCTTCCCACTTGTGGCCTGCTAGTCAAATCCAGCCCATGGAGAGTCTTGGTGTGGCCCTTAGAGTCTTTGTGTGTGGCCTTGGAGTCGTGGAGTGGCCCCTTGCCTTGGACCAGTCTGCTTCATTTATGGTCTATGTGGATGCTCCGAAATCATATGATGATAACCTCAAGCTGCCACATGCCAATGTCACCAAGTGTCAAGATTCCTTTTACAACTCGATACTTAAAACAATTTTTTTTTTAATGATAATTTTCTTTAACTATAATGAATGTTAACATTTGTGTCTTCTTACATACAACTAAAAATCAAAAAGTACTCAAGATAATGGGTTGTAACAAAACAATATGACCCTACACCAACATACTTCATGCCTTTTTTTACACTTTAAATCGGATATTACAGTGCTCAGAAAGGAAATCATGTTATCCTGCTTCTCACTTAAGTGACTATGGCAGGGGTCTTCAGCCTTTCAAGGAAAAGAGCCATTCTATTACAAAATAAATAAATAAACGGTGTTCAACATATTCAGTGAGCCGCAACACATGCATGAATATTACTCCCACACAAACACATACACACAGTAACAGGTATATACGGTATAAGCATTAACATTCACTCCTGCACTGTCCCACGCCAGACCACTCATGCCGGTGTGTGCGTCGTCACAGAGGCCCAGTGTTGGAGGCAGGCCAGCAGCTGGGGAAATGCCCAGAGGCAACAAGAGGCCTGACCACCACCGGCCTGCTCCACCCTCCACCCCATCCCCCCCGTAGCTACCGGCAACCCAGTGAGGGATAGAGGCAGCAGCTGGGGAGCGGCAACCCAAGATGTAGGAGAGCCGCATGTAGGTGCTGAAAGAGCCGCATGTGGCTCAGGAGTCGCAGGTTGCCTGCCCCTGGACTAGGGTAAAGCAAGGAGTCAATCTGATGATCGCCTGCTTAACCAAAATCTTCATATTTCTATCATGATGATGGACAATATAACTCTTTAGAACCGAATATAGTGCTCCTTGCAACGGTCATAACCTCAGTTTCTGCACAGCGACCCAAAGATGGCCGTTGCGTCACCTTAATATCTATATATAAGCTGAAAAGAGCTCTATGGGACCTGCAGATGGGGAGGTTAGCAAAGCCAAAGTGTCAGAGTCACAAGCCACAACAGTCTCATCTATACACTTTGCTAAACGGACTAGTATCTTGCAGTGGGAAGAACATATAGGAGATTAGTGAGCAGAGTGGTAACCCACAGAGCTGCTCTATTAAGGCTTCCCTTTCTGCAAGATGCTCAGTAGTTTCAGAACAGGTTTGAGCAGATAGATTTGGGGATGCCAAAAAGAGGTAGAAAAAGGCAAAGGGGGAAGTTAAATCATTCAGTGCAACAACTGCCCCATCACTAGAAACCCTTTCAGGAGGTCGGGGTGGATGAAGAGTGATCTAGCACCTTGCTATCTCATCAACAGATATGATATAGATTGTTTTAATGTACGTGGTGACAGCAAAGCAGTTTTGAGACCTTGAGATCCTGTGGCTGCAATAATGGTCTCCAACCAATCTCCATCAATGCTGGATTTCGAGTGGCCTTGGGGGGAGAGCCCTAATTGTAGAAGTATGTTGTTGATCAACAACAGGCAGAAGCATAACAGAGGACAACATACTGTAGCAGTCCACTCCTATAAAAAAACGTTACCGCCACCAAGGCCATCTAGGGATCACTAAACCTCTAAGGACACAAGCACTGGCCCGCCCACTTCAACAAGTGATGACTGCAGATATTCGCCATGTGGAATCAGATATGCCAATGGTCCACTCGGAGGACCTCACCGGACCTTGATGAAGTCACAGAAGAAAAAGCTACACTTTTGTCCAAAGAGGGCCCAGGGGAAAACACAACAGTGACTTCTAAAACAAAGAAATCTCTTCTATTACTTAACACATTGTCAAAATGCAAATGTAGAGTAAAGACACGGGTCCTCAAAGAACACTCGTTTTATTTGTTGTACCAGTGTTAAGAATGTGTACAATACACTACGGAAACCAGTGAGCAGGAATATCCAGGTCATGGTAATGCCCCCCCGGTAGGATAACAGAGGTGATATCTGGGTCTGAAGCCCAGCATCCTCCTAGCCAACTAAAAACATCATTCAGCTGGGATGTCAAGGGAGCAATGAGGGGTGCTTCACCCACTGCGCCCTCAGCTATACACACAGCCGGGCTGCAAAGCAGCTCGCATTCCAGAGAGATGCATAATGTCGGAAAATAAGAGACAGATCCAGCACACTTACCCAATTCTGGTGAAGAGCTTCCCCTGGGCATGCAGGAAGCTGAGCAGGAAGCGTTTGTTCAGCTGCATGGGAAAAAAAAAAAAATTATATGAAAGAGGAGAAACAATAAAACCTTCGACATTCTGGGAAAGGAGTGGAGTCCCGGGTGCTGAGATAACCTGGCCTGGGGATGTGGGGGCGAATGGCTGGAGATGGGAAATGAATGACATGCCCTGAATCTCACACACATGCTGGGATGGGCACATGCCATTTTAAGGAGCAGGAAGAATACATGCTGCTCAAGGAGAGCTGCGCCCTCTGCTGGGGACTTAGTGCGCATGCAGTCAAGAACTGCATTGCTTAGCCTGAGAAAAACGACACAGAGAAGCAGAATATAGATCATTATCTTACTACCAGATATAACTTTCCAATCAGGCTGGCAGTAACGGCATCAATACGTCTGACTCTTACCATCAAGGAATTTAGTTACAAGAGGCCTTTGGGAGTCCGAGAATACACATACCTGATCCTTAGCAGTGATATTTCCTGCTGGTTAGCGTTTAAACGGCCAATTCTTAGATATCTGTCACGCTTGCAGAGTTACATGTTTAACTCCAGTCCCAGAGAAAAAGAAGTGAATCAGGGCACTACGGATTTCTTATAATCTAATGTATTGTGCCAAAGTTGCGACGTTTCGGCTGATGCAACGGCCTTTCGCAAGTGTTAACGCCATTAAAACTCGAGAACGGTCGTTGAATCGGCCGAAACGTCTCAACTTTGGCATAATAAATTTGATTATAAGAAATCCATAGTGCCCTGATTCACTTCTTTTTCTCTGCAGTTACTGGATCACCAACAGGTTTTCTCTGGACCAGGAGTAGCAGTAATTGTATCATTTAATATTATTTATTTATGGGGTGCAGCATATAAACTTTATGTAACTCCAGTCCCAACCAGACCAGAATCTCCAAGCCAATGCCTTCATAATCGTAAAATACAATGCGCCCCATAATGTTCTCTGCCTACATCCATTCTACCATTTTATTGTAGAGACACCCTTTGGCCGGGCGAATTCATCAAGCAGGTAACCTCTTCACTTACATAAGTAGCCTTGGTCACAAGCCAATTGAACAATGCCTAAACACTACTGGACTACGAGCATCTTTCTGAGCTAGTACTGGAGATGGGCTCTCTGCAAGCACCAAACAATACACAGCCCAAAACGCCCTAACATACACAAGGGATAAAGCCAAACTAATGCTGGTACAAAGATCTTCAGTTATCTTAACATCATACAGTGTTAAATCTCTCTGGAACAAGCCTGGAAGTCTGGATATCTTGGGCTTGTGCTGGGAGCATTACTGGTTTTTCTACTCCGTTCTGGATGGGAAAAGAGTATTAAAGGACACCCAACAATACAGACTGGCGTGAAAATTATTTGGTTGAATAAATACAATCGTATCAACAGGGGTGTCATCTGATGCTTGCATGCGATAGAACACAAGGAGACCTAGCCTTGGCCCAAGGTCATGGAGACGCACGCTTCGCACCTCACACGTAAAGATCTCAGTTTTCATAGCAAGCACATCATTATGAATACCCAATTCCACAGATGGAAGAATTGAACGTTTCATTTCTTGAGAGTCTGCATCTGTTATCCGTACATCAGCAGACAACTTATCCCGACATTTATTGCCGTTGGAGAACATGAATTCAAGTCATCAAATAACAGATTTCACAAAGGCAGGAATGGCCAACTCCAGTCCTCCAGGGCCACCAGCAGGTCATGTTATACGGATAACCCTGCTTCAGTACAGGTGACTCAATCAGTGGCTGCTGAAGACTGAGCTACTTGTGCTGAAGCAGGGATAGCCTTAAGACCCGACAGTGGCCCTTGAGGACTTTAGTTGGCCACCCCTGCACAAGGGGATGTGAAAGTCTCGTTACTTATTAATTTCCCCCCAACAAACCTGGGACCCCCACGACCCTCCAGTTCAAGATATTTGTTGCTTTATTGTTCCGGTGTTTGACCCACACACAAAAATAAAAAAAATCTACTAAAATGGCTGCACTGGGGGCACTGACAAAGTCACGACATAATCTCCCAATGACGCTACAGCTTTCTATTGGCCGCTGGCGGAAGGCAGACGCCGGCTGCTATATTAACTCCACCATGCAAGCATCGTTGCCTGGTAGAGAAAACTGTTGCAATCTCAAGAACATGGTAGCACGGCGAATATAAAAATATATAAAAATAAATATCACACTCCCTACAACAGAAAAAAAAAAAAAAAGAAGATTGACTGCTGCTTTTATAGTGAAGTCAAATACACTAACTACAGGGCATTTCCATTCGGCTATAAATTACGGATCCACAACCAAATTAACCAAAGTATGGCGAATGTCTGTGAAAATAGCACCAGAGATATACATTGCATGTGACAGAGCTTGCTGGAAAGTTCAGTGATGCCACCTAATGCATTACCAGTTCATTATACAGTGAAAGGGTTAATGCGGTCTACGGGGGGGGGTATTCAATGTCACTGCGACAAGTAGGAGTGAACTCTTGTATGCTCAGCTCACTTCAGTTGGACAGAAAAAAAAACACTGAGTCTTAGGAGAAAACCGTGGAGGGCTATGGAAGCCTAAAACAGCCCTCGGCCACGCCTGCAGCACCCGCGCTCCACCGACACCTGCACAGTGCCGCTCGCACGCAGAAGGCACCAAATAAGGGAAGGTTTGTGCACAGCGGCCCCAGGAAGAAATTGTGTCTGAAGATGAAAATTTCAATACTTGACTTTTGGACGTAAATTTCGGTATCTGCACTTTCTCAAGGCTGAGGCGGCTCTAAGCTTCCAGCACGAAGGAGCAAAGAGGAAAAGAGAGAGGCAGCTGAGATGCAACGATCCCTGGGAATCCAGGATACACCCAGCAGAGACACAGAGACAGAATGGACGGCCAGGGGGGAGGGAGGTGTCTGATTAAGTCAAGGGCTTTCTAGAACAAACAACAAAGCCTGAGACACTGGGCACACAAAGGCTTCCGGCAGAAAGATGTGTCAGCAAAGCAGAAACTACAGGGTACAACATGAAGGGTACAAGGGAAACCACAAAAAGGGTATTTATTTCCGTTTTAGGCCTAGTGCCTGGGCACCATGAGACAGGAGAAAGAGAAGACACGGCTACCATCTTAACATGTATATCACAGGTCTAAGATCTTTTAAAACACGGCAAACCATGGAAACACACAAGGCTTTGTGCTACATAAGCCCCTTGCACCTTCACACAGGCGTGCAAAGAAATCAGCTGAACAAATGTAGAGATGAGATGTTTGCAACACTTGTGAGGTGGAAGGCCTTTCTTACCAATGGCTAGACACACATGCTGTATATAGGCTGGTAGAGAGAGCGCAGAATAACTAACGTTTTGCCCTCATTGGATGTCTTTATTTATATAGCGCCAAAAGTGTACTCAGCGCTTCACAAAGAATACAGTACAGGGAATTACAATACAATAAGCGCAGCAAAATCAGACATTAGGAAAGGAAATCCCTGCCCCGAAGAGCTTACAATCTAAGTGGTATGCTGGGAGACTTACAGAGACAGCAGGTGAGGGAATAATTGCAGTAGATGGCAGTGCTCGGTTACAATTGTTGGTAGGAGTGACTGGGTGGGACAATAGACATGAGTGCAGGCTATTGGGATGTCTGATTTGTGAGGCGAGTTTTAAGGTTAGTCAGTATTAAATTAGATACTGTAGGTTAACAGCATTAGCAGGGGAAGAGGTGGCAAGGAGGCCTGGATGAGAGCAGCTGTGTACATGGCTGGGTACAGGATTAGGAGAGATATCCCCAGCTGCAGGAAGGCGTAAATAGAGGGTGTGAATAGATGCAAACCATCTCGCTGCTCAGATACCCATCAGCTGACTGCCTGCACAACGTTCTCCGTTTTCTCTCGCTACCGAGTTTGGTATGATCTAGCACTTTTTCTACGTTCGTTTCCTCCCCACAAGCAATCCAGTTAAAGCATTATAGGGCAGACCCTAGCCTCCATTAGTCTTGTAATAATAATAATACAAAAGTCAAAGTAAAGGGGCCTCCATTAAAACAGCATATAAAGTTATGATGAGGTGGTATCTCACCCCGGTTAAGCTTTCCAAATTTATCCCTGGATATTCTCCAATGTGTCCAAAAAACTGCGGAGAATAGGCAGATTTGTTGCATATGCTGTGATCTTGTCCTCAAGTTGCATCCCTCTGGAGGGAAATTAAAACTTGGCTACAGAGGATATTGGGTCTCGATATACCTATGGAACCTTGGTTATTCCTTCGAAAAAAATCGAACCGTGCAAGGTTTGTCCAGAAACGAAAGTAAACTGGTTGCCCATTTGGCAACTGCAACGAGATACGAGATTGCAGCACTATGGAAACAAAAAGATATCCCACAAATATCCAAAATTCAGAATAGTTTGTCCATGTGACAAACAAACCAAAATTTCTACCAAGCCTGGTCAATGATAGCGGCACTACGTTTCAGAAAGTTTGGCAGCCATGGTTAGCCCAATCAGACATACCAGGGGTGAGTATGGCCACAATACTGCTATGATAGCTGCAGATGCGTTACCTTTGAAACGACAGTTAAGGCCGACTACGAGATGGCTTTATCTGAAGTCTCTACTGGAAATAAGGAGACCGTGACCGTGCGGAGGAAATAAAGGCTGGACCAATCAAACACAAGAAAGTAACCAGGCCCTCTCCCCCCCCCCCCTTCCCAGCTGTGTCTTTCCTCATATTATTTTACCCCAGAAAATGTGATGTAATAATGTGTATGTATTTTTCCGATTTTCAATAAAATGTAAGTTACAAAATAAATAAATAAAAAATCAGCTGTCCAAGTTGCCGTTTTTTTTTTTTAATTATTTTTTTCCCCCCCTTTAATATGTGCATCAATACACTAGATACAATTGGTGAACTGCTGGAGGGGGCAGGGCTCAAAAAGGGGTGTGCCAGAGCCTGTTTCAGAAAAGGAAGGGGATGTGACGTTGTAAATGGTTGCTATAGAAACAAAAAATGCTTATTACATTATAATGCATCAAAAATGTAATTCAGACTTGTTTTTAAAAAAAAAAAAATTCTCATAGTACAGAACTCATTACAAAAACAACAAAAAAAAGTGTAGGATAGTGCTTTAACTGCAGCTTTAACAGCAACTTCGATTTCCACTGGAACCATACAACCTAAACATTGTACGTGCTCTAAGACTGGATTGTCTTTGCTCAGTTAAACAGCTGTAACATCAAAGATGGGACTGAGGGATTTGATGCAGGTCAATGTTAGGTCAATGTGTAGGGGACAGACATGGCACGGCAATTGAGGAGGAAGTGGGTATATGCTGGTGAGTCAGACCAGGCAGTACACATGGTGTAAGTCACGTCGCAAGCCCAGAGACGCTGGGAACGTGGTTTTCAAGTTAAAACAACCGCACTAAGCCATGGCACCTGACTTCCCTTTCAAAGTACTTCCTCTCAGAGAAAAACAGCATACATACAAAGCGGTTGTGTGACTGCCTAGTAGGCATGTCCCAAACTACAAGTGTCTTTGCAAGTGAGGACACGAGGGTACTCCCCCCCCAAAAAATGGCATATGATGGAGCAGAGGAAGAGAGGAATCAGTGATGGAGAGAGAGGAGAGAGAGGGGGGAAAAGAGAGAGAGGGGAAAAGAGAGAGGGGGGAAAGAGAGGGGGGGGGGGAAGAGAGAGGGGGGAAAAGAGAGAGGGGGGAAAGAGAGAGAGGGGAGAATGTAGGGAAACAAGCACAAAGATCACACACAGTCCCTGCAAGCTCAGAACCCAAACCCACCTCATCATAGAAGTGTGTCTCAACAGGAGGGCTACTGGGATTGTGACCATGTATATAACAAAAGACAAAAAGCCTCAGTGCTACATCCAATGACAAATTATAAAATGTATCGTTTGTCATATTGGATGTAACACTGGGGTTTTTTTTTTCTTTTCTTTTGTTATAAGAGATTGGGGAGATCCGGAAGAAGACACAGACAGGAGAGAGAAGGCCAGCGGACACCGACAGAAAAGCCCAAATGGGAGAATCGCAGGTAATGCATTTTAAATACAGAACAGAGGCAAAGTGGACTCTGGACACTGTGCAATTGTATCTCCCGTGGATAAATTAAACCTAAAAAATAAATAAAATGTATCAGCTACAATAGGGAAAGAAATCACATCACAGACACCACCGTCCATCACAACTTGACAAGCCAGAGTGCTAATTGCCAGTGCCTTCCTCCCAAGAAGACGTCATTAGTATTAGAGTGGGGACACAGCACCACCTAGAGGCCAGAGAAAAGAGAGCATCTAAAATGTCCAACATACTTGGCTAATTTCCTAAAAGGGCTAGCACAGGGGTGGGGAACTCCAGTCCTCAAGGGCCACCAGCAGGTCAGGTTTTCAGGATATCCCTGCTTCAGCACAGGTGGTGCAGTCAAAGACTGGGCTACTAATTGAACCACCTGTGCTGAAGCAGGGATATCCTGAAAACCTGACCTGTTGGTGGCCCTTGAGGAGTGGAGTTGCCCACCTGTGCTAGCACCAAACTGCACTGCATTGTACTGACAGCAAAAGGTTTGCATTTGGAAGGCAAAAATGAACTTTGTGAAAAACCGGGGACACATGTTGAAGCAACAAAAGATCCTGAACAGCTTCGGCTTTCCTTATTTTTCCCAACCGCGTGATACTCGCTACCCTTATAAGCTGCCGCATGCTCTGTGTCATGGTCTTTCACTGATTATCTCTGAATTTCAATGATTCCCCCCCCCCGCGTTAGGGATGAGCAAAACGTTACGTTTTGCCATTTAGCCACGTGTTTGGCAAAGATTTACAGGACAAGAGACTAAATGAGTCTCAGATGCTGTGTAACTTGTCACACAAAACTAAAAGGGTCAATGTTGCACCGTTTTCAAACTACTGTGAAAATGCTGCACACCTGCCACCCCACATTCACTTCTGTAATGTACTCTGCGCTCTACAAGCCCAACGTCAAATGACATCTTAAAGCAACAAATCATTGTACTGTACCAGTTCCAGAAGTCCGTACACTTACATCGCTTGGGCTGACACTATCCAGACCGCCGTATCCTTTTGCGTCCTTCTTTGGGCAGCCTCCCCGGGTCGGGTGGATCCAGATCTCCAAACGCGTAGTGTTCTCTGTGGTGTGTCGAAAAGTGGTCCCCATGCCTGGCCCTTGGGGATTGAGCCCCATATCCTTCTGCTGCTTCTGCTCCATCTGCTCCGACTGCAGAAAACATAGCAATGTATGGGAAGTAGATCCACCAGGAAAAAAGGAGGATCGAAGAGAAAAGGTCAGAAAAAAAAAAACAAGGGGGACAAGATAAATTAAAATGGCGTGTGGAAAGCGGGTAAACAGGAACGTATCTCGAGGTAAAATAATTATAGTCTCCACCTTGCGCTTGGTCTCTTCGAATAAGCTCATGAGACTCTCCTTGGCAGTCAGGATTGGGTTGCTGGCGGCCAGACTCCGCATGTAGTAATACACTGCGTCCAATTTCCGCCTCTGCAACACAAATCAGAGGACAGTATACAATTTAACAAAAGTCTATATAACTGATGACCCATATACCCGGTGAGCCAATTTTCTTATTAATGTAAATTCTTCACTAAAAATGCTACAATGCTTTACATTTTCTAGATCACATGTAATCTCATTGATTAAGCCAGTCTCGCTTTTCTTTCAATCATCTCCATTCTGCTGATGACCTTATGGAGACTTGAGCCTCCATCACTGTAGCTGAGGGTCTTGCATAGACCTCCACCTCTTCATTTATACTGAGGACACCATTCTCCAAAGAGCCAAACACACTGCACTACGTGTTCTACTGCCTTTATTTCATGTCTTTGGCGACAACCAGAATTAAACTCCCCATTGTGTTTTACAACCAGGGGTTACATAGTAGATGAGGTTGAAAAAGAGACATACGTCCGTCAAGTTCAACCTATGCCACATTTAGACGACAGATACACTATCCTATATCCCTCCTTACTGTATATTGATCCAGAGGAAGGAAAACACACAACTCTGATATTATTGGATGATATCTCTTAAAGGGAAAAATACATTTCTTCTCGACTACAAATATTGGCAATCAGATCAACATTAACCCTGGATCAACATCGTTCACATATTTACTTATTTGGTATATCCCTGTATACCTTTCTTTTCTAAAAAGATGTCCAATGTTTTTTGAACAAATCTATTGTATCTGCCATCACAGTCTCCATGGGTAATGAATTCCACATTTTAACTGCCCTTACTGTAAAGAACCCTTTCCTTTGTTCCTGGTGAAATCTCCTTTCCTCCAACCTTAAGGGATCACACAGAGTCCTTTTTACTGCCCGTGGAATGAATAGTTCTTTTGAAAGCTCCTTGTATTGTCCCCGAATTTATTTGTATATAGTTATCATATCCCCTCTTAGACGCCTCTTTTCTAATGTAAACAAATCTATTTTAGCTAGCCTCTCCTCATACGTCAGATTATCCATTCCCTTTATTAATTTGGTGGCTCTTCTCTGCACTCTCTCTAGTCCCATAATGTCTTTTCTAAGGATTGGTGTCCAAAATTGTACTCAATATTCAAGGTGTGGTCTTACTAATGCTTTGTAAAAGAGGCATAATTATGTTTACTTCCCTTCCATCCATTGCCCGTTTGAGGCAAGATAAGATCTTGTTTGCATTACTTTTGGCACTATTGCTAAGCCGGCTGTCTACAACCACTCCTAAATCCTTCTCCATCAAGGATTCTCCTAATTTATCCCCATTTAATTTGTAAATCGCCTGTTTATTCTTGCTTCCCAAATGCATAACATTACATTTATCTGTATTAAACCTCATTTGCCATTTACCTGCCCACGGTTCCAGTCTATCCAAGTCCTTCTAGAAAGAAATTACATCCTGCTCTGATACTACTGCCTTACACAATTTAGTATCAACAGCAAAGATTGGGACTTTGCCAACCTCAAGTTCATTAATAAACAAGTTAAAAGCAGGGATTCCAGTACCGATCCCTGAGGTACTCCACTCACAACTATAGCCCAACCAGAAAAAGTTCCATTTATGACAACCCTCTGTCTATCCTTCAATCAGTTTTCAATCCAGGTGCAAATATTTTAACCAAGTCCAATTTGCTTTATTTTGTACACTAACCTCGTTTGGAACTGTATCAAAAGCTTTTGTAAAATCTAAGTAGACCACATCGACTGCATTACCCTGGTCTAAATTCCTACTTACCTCCTCAACGAAACTAATGAGGTTAGTTTGGCAAGATCTATCCTTCATAAATCCATGCAGACTATTACTAATAATTTTGTTTTCTCATTAGGTATTCCTGAATATTATCTCCTACTAAACCTACAAGTAGCTTCCCCACTATGGATGTCGGGCTTACAGGTCTGCAATTCCCCGGTTATCTAGCTCCCTTTTTAACTATAGGCACCACATCTGCTTTACGCCAATCTTGTGGTACTGAGCCGCAGAACTGAGGGTTTCTAGGTCTCACGTCTTATTATATTTTTACTTTCACGTCTTAACACGGAATTTGTTATGGCACTAAGCACCACGGATCCCACCCACCCAGATTATCTTAAAAGGTATCTACCTCCATGGAATGCAAACTTGTTATAAAAAAGTCCTCTAAAAAAAAAGGGGTATACCTTCAGAATCTCAAAAAACAACAATATTTAAAGAGCGCTCTAAACTAACCTTTTAACCGTTAAAATACCCACAGATTCATTTATATGCTGTACAAAGGAAAGGTAAGAGTGGCAATCCAAGTCGGACTTCATTTCGGTGCGCTTGGCAATATTTTACACTTCCGTAAGAAAACAACGTGGCAACATGGAACAAGGTTACGGATTTGAAATATGAGGACACAGCATCAGCTTAACACACCGAATTTACTATTCCTGTCTCCCAAGTCAAGACCGTCGATGAGATTTAACGAGCTTCCTCTTGGGAAACCAAGTTGCCTGGGACTCAATATTTCCCACTCATATTCACACCACTAAAGCCCCCTTCTCACGCCAAACAATTATTTTGGAAAGCAAAGACAAGAACAAGTAACTCATGGATGAGAAAGGAGGCGAGAAATCTGCCATACCGTGTATATAGCCAGGAGGGCCAGTTGATTGTACGGTCGACCGTTCTTAGGGGCGATGTGCTTAGCTTTTAGGTACCAGCTGGAAAGAGAAAGGATGGAGGAACTCAGAAATGGGAAAAAGATAGCATTTTCTGTGTGGTAAGACTAAACAAGTGCAGGCGAGTCAGGCTATAGTTACCTGCGTGCCTTGCCATAGTTGCTGGTGTCGGTTGCCTGCTCCCTGTAACGGGCGATGTCCCCTTGGCAGATCATACAGCGCTGTGCACTGATTAGGGCAAACTTCACCTACATGGGTTAGAGGAAACATCACTGCACAAGCCATAGGACAGAAAGCAGTGCAGTGGCAAAAAGAAGAGAGCAGGGCAGGAGAAGGCACCACACACACACACCGTTTTACGCAGAGGCTTGCTGCGGATCGCCATCCCGTCCATATAATCCTCCATCTTGAACTGGTACGTCCCCTGGAGCTTCTGAAGCAGGCTGTCAAAAAATGCAGTGCCCTGAGATAGATAAGATCACACAGTCAGTACATGCAGCAGCCCACCCTTCCCAAGGAGTGGCGCCATCATTTTGGGGGTAGGAATATACCGTGGGCCTTTCCCACGACTTTCTGGGAAAAAAACCATTCCTACAAACTTGATTTTTTCCCCCCCTCCCATTGAGACACCAAGTGAATGTCAAATTGTGATTTGTTGGGCTTGTTTAGAGCCAATTATTAAGCTCTCTCTCTTTCCCACACCAACAGTGAGAACGAGATTTGAATTCCCCAGTGCAAACATCTACTCTATGTTTATGGCATAGTAGTCTTCATGCTTCAAAAACAATAGACGGCCCCCTGAACTTGTTTGTCACCCAAAGAGTTGCTTATTTTGCCCACGACAGGGCCAACTGCACTTCCCTAACCCCCACAAACAGACGCCCACTAACAAACTAGGGCGGCAAAAAGCCGATAATCTTGTGTCCTGCGCTTTATGCCCTACAGACACAGCACAGCTCCAGCCTTCTCACCTCGTCCAAGACCTGGAGGAGCTTCCTGCGGATGGCCTCGCTGTCAGGGGATGGATCCTTCAGGAAGTGTCGGAATTTTTCGATGACCTGGTAGAAGACGCTCTTCCACAGGACCTGATCAACATTATGCTGATCGCAGAATTCTATGTCCATCAGGAGGCAGCGCTCATAGAGCTGGAAGAGCTCTGACCTGCACAGAGACCAGTCTTATTATTAAAAGTTATTTTTTACACAGATATTGTTGGGACAAAATGAGCCTTCAGTACACAAAATACGTCATTTGGATGCGCTGCATATTGAAGAGTATTCCCTGAGAGAACTGCTATATATGTTCATTTGTCTCTACTCTAGTGCTTCTCAACCCTTTCCTCCAGGACCCTCTGTCAGACCAGATATTAGCCATAATCAATGAATTACCAAGCACACATGAATGCACTAACCTATGTGAACACGTGGTTTGTTTGTTATTCTCAAAGCATGGCCCAGCAGGGTTCCCAAAGGAAAGGGGTGAGAGACTATGCTTTACAACCGGTGCCCCCAAAATGATTCACAGTTTGTTTCAGTGCAGGAGACTGTTACTCACCTAACCAGAGCCATTTTGTTGAGGCCCTCTGGGCTGATCCCATCCCGGGAGAGCAAGTTACTGAGCTGCACCTCCTGGTTATCTGCCAGTCTCAGAAGACGACTCAATTCTTGCTGCTGCAGAGACCTCACCTGCTGCTCTACCTCCTCGGGAGTCATGGTGCTACCTGAGTAAGATGCAGAGCCGTACTGCGCTGTCTGAGCCGGGTATCCAGGGTAATACGCACCTGGGTACATGCCATTACTGGGACCAATGGCATATGGCATGGAGAAACCACCACAATAGGGGTACTGAGGGTGGGGGTAGTAATATGGGTTATCAGAGTTCTGGAATTTGTAGTAAGACGTCTGGGGCAACGGTTGGTAAGCATCACCCTGGGAAGAAGGTGCAGCCTCATCATCAGTGTCCAGAAAATGGAGCGGAGGGCTCTGATTCTTCAGAGCAGGCTTTTGTTCAGGGTTATTTGGGTCCCACAGTCGACGGCTGGCTCCCCCGCGGCCTCTGCCACGGACCCCTTTGCTGCCTGCGGAGGTGAAGAGAAGCTTTGTGCTGCTGTGCTTTGTTTCCAGAGATCCAGCAGCACTGGAGGACAGGTCAGTGTTGGCTGGAAGGATGAGGATTCCTCTGCCTCTGCCCCGTGGTTCAGCCGACATCTCTCTCACTTCCTCCCTCTCTATATCGGTATTGAGCGGATAGGTGACTCTCTCCCCTCTTCTCTTAATCCTTTCTTCATCAGAGATGCCCCTGTGGGTAGATTCCACTTGGAAAGCAACTCCTCTGTTCTCCCTGCTGCTCAATCTCCGCTCACGATCAGCCTTGGCAACCCAGCCCTTATCTGTGGGGTTTTGCCTCTTCTTTTCATGGTTCCTGCTTGGAAATGGGCCCTCTGACCATTCACTACCATCCTCTTCAAAAGAGTCGGTAGAAGAGATAGACACTTGCTTTTTAAAACGTATTTTTTCCTTGCGGTCCCCGATTGGCTTACCCTTGTCGTGACGCTTCTTATTTCCCTCTGCCAAGGGGGCCTCCTCGCTGCTATTGTTGCTTCCAGCAGAGCTTGTGCTGCAAGTTCGAGTGCGGGTCCTGCGTTTGTCAGAGTGAGAATAACGTTTGGTGGAGCCAGACTTTCTCTCATCTTTTCCGGGTCTCCCCAAGGACATATCCTCACCAGGCTTGGTACTTCTGTCTCTCTCAGGTCTCTTCCCCTTCTCACTTTTGCTGGATTTGCTCACACCATCCTGAGACACATTGTGATTTGCCAACTTTGTGTTCACGCTGTCCCTGGGAATTGACTTCTCACACTGTTCCTCGTCTACTATTTTCAGCTGCTCGGTTTTATTGACATAGTCTTCCTCGGTTGTTTCACTCAATGACTCTTTCACAGAAGCCTTCAGGCGCCTCCCTGGCTGATAGATGAGCCGGTCAGGCTTCTTGGTTCTTTTAGCAATCTTTCGGTCGCTATCATCCTTCACAAAGGAGCTCTCTTGGCCTTGTGTGATCTCAGATACTGGTCCGTTCTGTTCCAGAGCATCATCCACTTGGCTGTGATCCTCAGAGATGACAGGTGGGCTCACACCATTCCGGACAGAGCACTCAGTTTCTTCACTGCGGTATTCCTCAGAGTGGTTTCCTTCACTGACAGATGTATCCAGTTTAGGTTTGTTTCTCAACCTTGACAACCCCGGTTTGTAGATCTCGATGTCTGGACGCCTGTTGTCTCTTCTCTGCCTGGGTTCTTTCATCTCCCTCATGTTGTCTGTAATGTGAAGAGAAAAAACAAACAAAAGGGTTAATTTTACAGATACCCCTTACCAGACAAAATAAAAGTGGGATTGTCAGTGTGTACAAATTTAGCAAAACTGAAGTATGAATAGTTACCCATAAAACTTTTTCTTTTAAAGTTCATACTGAGCATTTTCATAGTTTGGGTTCACTCTGCTCTACAGCATAATGAAATGAAGAATTTGTGTCCTTATGAGGGTTAAGCTACAATTGTCCCGAATGTTAGAAGCAAATTGCCAAGATCAGCAGGGCTGGAAAAAATATCGCCAGTCCAGGTAAAGTCTCACATGTCGTCGTCGTCGTCGTCGCCACCGCCCGCCCCCCTCCGACAGATTTTTATCCTCCCTTCACAGAGCCTCCTTTTCTCTGAGCTGGGCTGCTTAAAAGGCACAGAACTGCAGGCTGGCACTGCCAGAGCCTTAAAACGTGTCCACCACAATGCCTTGTACTTTAAGGCGATAGACATCAGTGGCAGCCTCAAGGAATTGTGGGGCACAAGTACTGAGGCTCCAGTAGCAAGCAACATACATGCCGCCTTCACACAGCCTGCAGTTCTGTGCCTTTAAGCTGCGAGGTCCAATGAAGAGGCTGCATCTCACTAGTATGCCACGACTTTCCACTTCTAGAACGAGTGGACTCATGGATTTTTCCAGCCCTGAAGATCAGTGTTGCGTTCTATTGATTCCTTTTGTGCAATGTCTCACTAATGCAAAAATGATTCCCCTACACACTAACAATAGTTACACAACGCACTGTATTGCAGTGCATTACACGCCACTTTATCAAGGAAGGGGAGTCCTTACCAGATTCTTTACCAATATCAATCACATCAATATTCCTTTCCACAAAAGCAAACTATGGGAGAATTTCACAATGAAACATATAGTCTTTTTAAATGAAACACACATTACCTGTGTATTTATACACGATTTAGTTGTACCGGGCAGAGTTACACAATTATATCAAGTAGGATATCTTAAAAGCCAAAACGAGGCTTGAAGATCTATAGTATATAGAAGATCTACCTCATACAATAGAAGAAAGCATTAGGGATCCGAGCATTGTTGTCTCAACTTCAGACAAAGTTTAACAGAAAAGGAAGATGGCAGCAGACAGCACGTGCATTATGGATCTCAGCAACAAAGGACGTGGAGGTTGGACCCAACAAAAATATCACTTTGGCTAATGGCTCTGGCAATCTGTTTGGAGAGCTGAAGCCACTGTCTGAGCTCAGACCTCCCAGTGATGATTCCACAGAACTCGCATTATTTGCTCACTAATGACACACAATGAACTAGCACTGGGAGTTATGCGACACTTGAATAACAACCACGCATTTTATCAACTACAATGAAATATTTACACATATTGTTCACTATTTGACAGATTTACTATGATCTGTATTGACATTGAAAAAAAGACATATGTTCATCCTTGTGTTAAATTTAGACTGATTATTATCCTATATTTCTATTTACAGTATATTGATCCAGAGGAAGGCAAACAAAAAACCCCAGTGAAATATCATCCAATGCGGTCTCATAAGGGGAAAAAAATTCCTTCCCGACTCCAATAATGGAAATCAACAATCCTTCCCGTGTTTATTTATTTGGTATATCCCTGTATACCTTTCCTTTCTAAAAAGATGTCCAACCTTTTTTTGAACAAATCTATTGTATCTGCCATCACAGTCTCCATGGGTAATGAATTCCACATTTTAACTGCCCTTACTGTAAAGAACCCTTTCCTTTGTTGCTGGTGAAAATCTCCTTTCCTCCAACCTTAAGGGATGCCCCCGAGTCCTTTGTACTGCCCGTGGGATGAATAGTTCTTTTGAAAGCTTCTTGTACTGTCCCCGAATATATTTGTATATAGTAATCATATCCCCTTAGACGCCTCTTTTCTAATCTAATCTAATCTAAATTTAGCTAGCCTCTCCTCATAAATTAGATTTTCCTAGAATGGGACGTTTGGCCGTGACCATAACATCGGTGGTGTTCCGCCACGACATTTCTCCGTGGGATATTTAAAGATGGCGCATCGGAGCTGCCTGTAGGCAGTGCACAGATGTACCACGATGATTGGTCGCGCAGTCGGCACAGATTCTGCCACGGGAACAGTCCTAGCACGCGTGTGCTCACGGAATCCCTGCAACCAGACTAATGGCCCATCAGGATTAACACCGCTAAGGTAATGAAGTGTTTAAACCCCTCCCACTACCAACCCGAGAGGCCTAACCACCCACCATAGGGCAACTACCCCCTTCACCTCCAATAAACCTGGTACTCTGGTTTTACCTGTTTATTACCATAACGGCTAGCCGCTAAGATAATGAAGCTGCTTTTAATTTTATGTTAATAACATTATTGAAGCAGGGGGTCTCCGGAGCTGAACCACATTCATTTCAGTCTCGGGGACCCCCTGCTTCCCAAGTTACGGGCCCCAGTATGGGGTGTCTATCTCTCTGCATTGTTTAAATGTCCTGGTCACGTGACGCCGGAGAATTTAAACATGGCGGAGATACCGGCACTCCATACCGGGGCCTGTAACTTGGGAAGCAGGGGGTCCCCAATGCTGAAATTAATGCGGTTCAGCTCCGGAAACCCGCTGCTTCAACAATATGTTATTAAAATAAAGGTTGTGTGATCGCCAGTTAGAGGTGCAGAGAGAGACTGATTGGTCTACTCATTGTACGTCTTTTACAGACTGATGCAGCCCACATTCAGAAGCAGGGAACCCCGCTGTGTTAATCCTGATGGGCCATTCCCCCCTGCCAAGAACTGTGCCGCGAACGCTCGACTCTTGGTCCGCAGTTCACAAGCACATGTCCTGCGGCTGCTGATAGAAGATGCTAGTGGTCCCGCGAAGGACATTTATACATGCAGATCGGAGCGGGCAGTAGGAACAGGCAGAGCTGGCTTGTTGGGACAGGCGCACAGCAGACGGCGGTAGGGTGCGAATATCGAGGTGAAACGTCTCGGTGTCGTTGTGGTCACGGCCAAACGTCCTACACCACGAATTTCCATCCCCTTTATTCATTTGATGACTCTTCTCTGCACTTTTTCTCATTCCATAAAGTCTTCTTTATGGACTTATGCCCAAAAGGGTACACCCTATGCAAGGTGTGGTCTCACCAATGCTCAGTGGCATAAGTATGCTTTCTTCCCTTCCACCCATGCCCCGTTTAATGCAAGATAAGATCTTATTTGCCTTTGCAGCTACTGCATGACTTTGGGCACTATTGCTATGCCTGCTGTCTATAAGCACTCCTAAATCCTTCTCCATCAAGGACTCACCTAATTTCACTCAATTTAATGTGTAAGTAGCCTGTTTATTCTTGCTTCCCAAGTGCATAACGTTACAGTTATATGTATTAAATCTTATCTGTCATTTACCTGCCACGTTTCCAGTATAATTCTTCTGGGGAGAAATGAAAATACATAAAGTAGTAAAATCAGAGCAGGACGCAGTGTCATCAGCAAAGATGGAGACTTCTCTATGTGCCAACCTCGAGGTCATTAATAAACAAGTTAAAAAGCAGGGGTCCCAGTACCGATCCAGGTGGTACTTACCTCACAACTTTAGCCCAACCTGAAAAAGTTCCATTTATGACAACCCTCTGTTGTCTATCGTTCAGCCAGTTTTCACTCCAGGTGCAAATATTTTTACTGAGACCAATTTGCTTTATTTTGCACACTAACCTTGTATGGAACGGTATCAAAAGCCTTTGCAAAATCTAAGTAGACCACATCAACTGCATTACATGGGTCTAAATTTCTACTTACTTCAAAGAAACTAATACAGTTAGTTTGGCACAACCTATCCTGCATAAATACATGCCGACTATTACTAATAATTTTGTATTAGTATTTTCTATTAGGTATTCCAGAATATCATTCCGTACTAGGCCTTCAAGTAGCTTCCCCACAATGCAGGTCAGGCTTACATGTCTCTAATTCACTGGTTGCGATCTAGCGCCTTTTTAAATATAGGCACCACATCTGCTTTACGCCAATCTTGTGGCACTGAGCCTGTGGAAATGGAGTCCTTGAATATTAAATGTAAGGGGCTGGCACTTAATACTTATTACTGCACTTAGCTCCTAAAGAAACCTTGGTTGCATAGCAGGCCAGGTCCTTTATTTACTTGCATTTTATCAAGTCGCCCGAGCACTTCTTCCTCCGTTAACCAATTGTTTGTTAATATTGAGGTTGTGCCTTCCTCGTGTTGCAATAACCTCCTTGGTAAATACAGTGTTTCTGGTATAAAAATATTTCCCCCACTCCCTTAATTCTTTCCAGTAGTCAAATATCTTTCTTTTGGTGGAACACATAGGCTGAATCCCAGGTAGTCAGGGGGCAGGCCCCAGTGGCTGTGTGTGTGTGGGCGCGCAAAGTGCTGTGACGCGTACGCCGGCAGGGAACACAAGAATTTTGTCCTCCCATGCCGCGACGCGGTCACGTGGCAGCGCACAGCCAATGGCAGGGCAGGTATGCCCCGCCCCCCCCCGCACTCCCCTACAGATTGCCCATCCCGTCTGTAGTCGCTGCACACGCCACCATGCCGTGCGTGCAGCCGGGAGGACTGGGGTCGCAGCCTTAGCTGGCAGTTAAGCAAACGCTGCTTTCAGAGCCAAACCGCACAGAACTTATAGCAGGCAGGTTCTTGGGGAACCAGTCAAATCAGGAAACAGTCATGTTTTATCAAATCAAACTGGAAATAACAAAAGTTTCAATCTCCCATGATATTTATGTAATGTTGGAGAGAAAATGTCAACTCCTCGGGAACTCCATTTGGTTTAGCTAAATGGTAACAGCGCACAATTTCTGCAAATGGCACAAGTACTCTTCATTGCTGACATATTGCAAGACTAAGGTACGTTCTAAATTGCCGGGCGCGTGCTACGCCGTGCGGAATTTTAGGCTGACTGATGTCAGCCAACTTTCTATACAAGGGTCGCGCGCGCGCACGGCAGGGAGAGGGGAGCCGACAGACAGCGGCGAAGATGAGGAAATTCATCTTTTCGCGCCGCTGCCTGCGCTCAATGTGTGTGTATGTGTGTATGTGTGTATTTGTGTCTACACAAATGTAATAAATATATTATTTCTACCAATGTTTTTTTTTTTAATAAATAATAAAATTACACACACACACACACACACACACACACACACACACACACACACACACACACACACACACACACACACACACACACACACAGTATACTAAACACTGTATACTCACACAGTATACATACAAAAAGCATGCGGCACGTGCACGCGTGTTCGCATAGGCACGCACGGCCGCATGCTGTATATAACAGCCCTTAGGGGGTTATAAAGGGTCTAAGGCAGGGGCGCTCTAACTTTGTAGTCTGCTCACCCGCCTGGTTTCTCCCCCCCCCCCCTTTGTGTACTAGGGATGGGAATATCCTCGCAACCGCTCTAAACCGAATTAGCGTAGAGGGTGGTGCTACAATCTGGGGTAATGATGGGTAGACAAAAGCAGAAGAAAAGGACCCCACTAGTGAGAGCACTCAACCCAAAGATGAGCGATATGTTTGCAAACTAGCAAAACTAATTTATTGGGAGACCTACTCCAAAGTAAAATAAAGGGTAACTGTTGTATGAAAAAAGGAGAATATAAAACCAAATTCTATCAATGTCGGATGGCTGCCACCCCAACAACAGCAATGCCTTGTCCAAAAAACGCCAATATTAAAAGCTAGCTAGATACCAAAAATGCTCATTTGTGGTTAAACCACAATTGTTGGTGAGCAGGGATACACCATTGCCAAATATTGCAAGTCAGCTACTCTTTGCTGCTCGTAGTGATTTGTAGCAGTGATTCTATTAGGTTATATACCGACTGCTTTTATAGTTGGAGCAGTGTGTTAACCCCTTAATACTTTAGCTTAACACCGAATAATGCAACAGTCGGTACTCTTTGCAGCTTGTTGTTGTTACTCGTAGCGATTAGTAGCAGTGAGCCTAGTACAATATGGACTGACTGCTATTGTATTTGGAGAACAGTATATTAACCCCTTGATACTTTAACGCCACACTTCCTGTGGTCATGGAACACGTTGGAGGTAAGTAAATGATGCAGAGACAAGTATAACAACCTCCTATTCACTCAGAACATCGCTATCTAGTTCGTTGAAAACCGGAGAACGTTTAGGATGTTAAAACTTATAGTGGTTTACCACAGAGTCCCACCATAACTATCAGGTTATGGTCCGAGTTATAAAGCCCAGATAGATTAATGCTCTATTACTGTTACTAGTAGATAGTACAGGCTGTTTTATCTAAGTAGTAACATTCAGTACGTGATGTTAGTTTGCGGGGACCGGGTGGCAGTGCTGGTCTCTATTTGTGTTGAGACCCTGCTCCGCCAAGATAGCCACAGTAGAGTGAATTGATAGAACCATTCTAATTTTAAAACGGTATAAACTCCGGTCACTGTAAATTGTAAACAGGCTTAGGAATCAGCCCAGTGTATTGTGCACGATGGTTGCTGTTTATTCTGTTTTAATACCGCAGCATACACCTTTGTGTGGAACGCTAAGGGTATGTACCCGAAGTCTGCGTTACATTAACCCCCTGCGGGCCAGTGTAGCAGTGACCTGTGTAATCAAGCCCAATTGCACTGATGCTCCAGTCCTTTAGTTTAGCCTTATTATTAAGTATTCAGTGTATCAGCAAAGAAGTGATAGTATCATAGAATCAGTGGGAGGTGCTTGTCTCTGTTATCGAGACTCTGCTCCGCCATTACAACAGTAATCTGGTAATGAGGTACCCACACACCTTCTTTAACATCCAAGAGCCCTAGTAATGATATATATTCTGTTAACCGGTTTTTAACTCTGCACAGGGTGCTTGAATTTCTAGTTCCTATCTAAGGCCTCGGACATGGTGACGCAGACTGTGCGGAGGCGTCCGCACGCTGAGCGAATAGACTGCCTTAAGGAAGTGTTTTTGCGTCCATGGTGCGTGCTGGCGGAAGCAGCGCGAGTTGCGTGAGAAATCAGAAAAACTGATTTCTCAGCGAGACAGACAGGTCACGTGAACGGTTCGCCCAATGAGGGAGAACCAGCTCCGCGACGTCACTAGGATCGCCCCCCACGGCCCGTCCACCATGGCCAGGGAAAGCACCCGCTTTCGGGAAGCCGCACTTGTTCCATACAGGTTCACACTTCACCAGTCAACATCACATAAAGATCCAACCGGCACTCTGTTAATAGCAACTTGTAAGGAAACAAAGTAAGGAGATGGTGGGTTTCGATTAGGCGGTGCATCCTTTCAATCCTGGGTAAGAATTTCCCACTAGTCATCCAGGGGTTAACCCGTTTACGAATATTCATTCTCGATATTGCCATTACACATATATGCTCAACAATTGCAAAGATGACACCCAAGGCCCCACGCATTAGTGGGAAATTAGTATGGGTTTTATAGTATTTAGAAACTGGTGCTTGGTTCCAAATTGGAATGTCCTTTTCTAGCCTTTTTCTTTTCTTTGGTATGAACGCTTATTTAAAATAAATAAATAAATCTTCTTTTCAGTGACTGAAATGTTACCTAAAATTTCTGCTTAATCTACAATATATTTTGGAAAGCCATTTGTCATGCATTTGGACACCTCTAAATATATATCATAACCAAATTTTGTGTGACGGTTCAAGGAACAGGTTTTTGTGTATGTTTATAGACACGTCACACGATGTGATCCTAACCCACAACACTCAAGCTATCACTTAATCTTGATCACTCTGAAAATCCAATTTGCAACATTAGTAAAAATACAGGAGCTGCCAAATTTGTTCAAGTGCGAGATCATTGTTTGGGACGAGAGTACAATGTCCCACAAACACGCATTAGAGCCTCTCCATCGAACACTTGAGGACCTCAGAGGCAATGAAACTATTATGCATGGAAATGTTGTGGTTTTAGCAGGGGATCTCACATTAAGAAACTAAAAAAAATCATCCATTAATAAATCTCAGCAATTTCTGATCTTAGACCGAGTAATGCGGGGTACTTCCAGCTAGTATTATAATAAATCAGTTTTAAAAAAATTCTCTCTTCATGTTGCATAACTGCATATTAACCATTTGTAAAAATAGTTCATAAAGAGTTCGTGCCCTAGTTTATTTTTTTAAATGTTTAAAAAAAATTGACGTACAGTATTATGCTCTCCTGGAATACACAACTGCAGGAATCAATCAGAACACAAACACACAATACAAAGCACTCACCTACTATAATTAATAATAATCGTTTGGACGGCCTCTAACAGTGTCATTAAGGACTCCAGCTACAATCTCATTAAATCAGAGGCCTTCACACAATAACTGAATACAGTTTTACAATCTCGGATGCCCATGAAATTCAGTTGCGTTTAGAGTATTTGTGCTTGTGTGCTGGTCACATACTGTACCTCTAGCAACAGGTTAGCAGCCTGAGTTTCCAAGAGCAGTCCACCCAAAACGATCTGATGCAGATACGACTACCGCCATAGCAGGCAGTCAATGTACTGTAGGCAACACTCAGCTCGGAGTACAGACAGCATTAAAGCTTGCGAGATATTTTCTGACGTTCGGGTGATGGCTGGGAATGTCATTCAACAACTTAACCCCTAGAGTGCCAGTAACGTAGTACTAAAGCGGTTAACAGAAGGTGTCTCCTGCCGTTTATGGCATTGGCCTTGGTTGCCATGATAGCTACTGGCCAAATGCTGGCTCCCACTTACTGTGTGCATGTCATAACTTCCACACCGATTCCCAGGGCTTCAAGATCATCTCCCTTTTACCCCTCAGTGGACCGCTATATCACTCAATTGTTTAGGCAACTAAACGCTTTACCATTGCATTTCAAATTGAAGTACTGTACCTATAACGCAAAGGAAATAATTACTTTAGGTGGACATAGTCCGTAAAAGGTCATTCTAAACGCCTATCTTTCTAACATTGTTAAATGTGATGCAAAATGCAATACACTAAACTCACAGCACAAATGTATGATTGTGCACTTACTGCGATAATATTGGGTTAGAAAAATAGAAATAAAATATATATTTTTTCAGTTAATCTTACATGGTTTCAAAATCACAGGACTACACAACATAATGCCACAGAAGTAACATGACCAGTAACAATGGGATCAGCAACAACACAAACCTGATATTACAACCATAAATGTTGTCGGCAACTTTAGAGGTTAGTAGCTAGTACCAAATAAAACTAGATTCTTTGCAAACTGTTTTACAAATTTAACCATTTACAGGATTCAACATTAATTATCTACATACCTTATCACTTCCAGTGGCAAAGCACAGAAGGGTCAGCAGACCTGTTTAAAGTAAGTTCCCGTCCACTTGATTGCAAGTAATCTAAGCACAGCAATACAGACACTATACAAATACGGTATAGTTAACACTATGTGCATCGACTGACCTGGCTACCAACGGTGTAGATTCCTATAATTTATGGAGGCCTAACTTACAGAATAAACACTAGTAATACAAAATACCGTTTTAACCAAAAAAATCAATTTGATTAAATCTCATTTTTGATTTATTCATAATATAAAGCCAACCCACAGTTTTACAGGTAATTAAACATTTTAACGTGAAATTGAATCTCTCTCCGTCTGTTTCATTTACAATGAGGAGCGAGACAAGACGAAAAAAAGAACCAGAGTATATCAAGGAGGCCATGTCCTAATTACTAAGAAATCATCTACCTCAGTTGTTCAACAAGGACATGAGGTGAGAAATACAACCTTACAACTCTCAGGAATCAAACAGTTGTCTCCATCGCACCCAAGATCACTGATATTGAAGTAAAATTGACATTTATATTCTTTACTAAAGTCGAGGTGAAGAATGCACAACGTTTCAGGGGAATGGCCTGCACCTGATGAAAAGGATTCCCCCGAAACGTTGTGCATTCTTCAACCTCGGCTTCAGTAAAGAATATAAATGTCAACTTTACTTCGATATCAGTGATCCTGAGTGCGATGGGACAACTGCTTGAATCCTGTGAGTTTAAGGATTTTCTCCTAACATCTTCAACACAGCACCGCACAGTGGTTTTCAACCTTTTTTGTTCAGGATCCTGTAATATTGTGAAATCTCAACCCTCTCTAATAGCGCGTCTGGGATCAGATGCATTGTAAGGAACCCCAACCCTCTCTAATTGTGCGTCTGAGATCAGATGCATTGTAAGGAACCCCAACCCTCTCTAATTGTGCGTCTGAGATCAGATGCATTGTAAGGAACCCCAACCCTCTCTAATAGCGCGTCTGAGATCAGATGCATTGTAAGGAACACAAACCCTCTCTAATTGTGCATCTGAGATCAGATGCTTTGTCAATTCTTCTGTATTTGGTAACATTTTCAAATGATCTGAAAATTGCAGGGAACCCGCGGATCCCTGGTTGGAGAAAAAAAAAAAAAAAAGAAGAACCACTGGTATAGAGATTAAACATACTCCATACACTGGATCAAAGTGGGGTGCCAACCCTGAGACATTAACACAATGCTATTCGAAAGCGGTTGTAACCTGATGCCTAAAACCAAAACACTTGCCAGAATTGCCCCACCTGACAGTCATGGAACAGTGGCAGTAACAATTAAATGGACAAAACAATTAAAGCCCCCCCCCCTCTCTATGGACACATCGACAAACAGCCAACTTAAATTAGATTGTTATATTTAATTGTACATACGTGTTAAACTCAATCTTTTGTACAATGTCAGTATTACTTGACACGGAGGAAGAGAGTAGAACTTGTGAAAGCTCGTCCTAAAATATCAATTGTGTAAATATTTCTTTTTTTTAAAAGGTATCACCTAATACTGAAGCACTCATTTATTTTGCAGATCAGTTTACACAAGATCACAACACGCCATTTTTTAAGGCTGCCTGATTAAAATTTTAGATCAATATTTCTATATAATACAGGGCTAGCCCAGTGGCACTTGTACCATCAATTTATGTTGTGAACAGTTCTGGTATTTGTATGCGGTATACAAAAGTGTAGGTTCGTTGCAGAGTGCTACTTTTCATGCGTTCACTCAATGTTATGACTGGATATCTAAAGAGACCTGTAAAATCTCCAAATATATCAAAGCAAAGTGTCTCTTTATATGGTAGGAGCTATTTACCAAGCACCCGACTCTATCCTCCTCCCTTATTAAGCCCACAATTATTTTCTCCCACATTAGGATTCAGTACTGGCTAGAATAAAGGCTAGGTTTAGCAAGTCCCTTATTTACCAGGCTGTCTGTTAAGGCTGTACAAGTGCCTTACAGTATTTGTCTGCCTCTCTGCGTAAATAGCTTCTACCAAATAAAAAAAATAAGAGGATCATGCTGTCAAATGTACTGCAACCTGAAACTCACCTGGTCCTGTCACCTTACTCCCTCCTGATTGGAGTCTTCCTCCAGTGAACACTTTATGCCAACTGTGAAGCACAGCATCTATGTATTGGTTTATGTCAGAGCAATAAATGGCCCTCCCCTTTCTAAACACATAGCCAGCTCAGCGTCTACGTATAGAACATATTGCTCCTCGGGACCAGCTTAGCTATACTATTAGGCTGTGGCCATAGATGGGGAGACATCGCTCTCATCGAATACAAAATACCTGCAGTCGATGCGTACGGCCAGAGTGCGCGCACGTGCATGTAACAGTCAGCGCTGCAGAAATTTGGGCAGACAAATAAATTAGATTTTTCGGCGTGACGGCCGGTCACGAGTGTGTTTAAGCCAATGAGGGCAAACCGCTCATGTGACGTCACCGCCATGCCCCCCATCGCTCAAAACAAGCAGGCCACAAATCTCTTCAAGTACAGGGGGGTGACGTCACACACACCTGTACTTTGTACGCAGCCTTAGCACGGGAATTACTATCAGCCAAGTTACAAATGAAGAAAAATAAGCAGGAACTGGAAGAGATACTTTTTTTCCAGCTTTCCTCTAGTCAAGAAGCATAGGCTTAGTTTTTATATACTGTATTCAGGTAGTCCGAAAAATAGTGTCACATGCTTCAGTACTCACTTATTTTAAACACACGCATCAATGAGTAAACTTGATATTTTGTATGCTAGCATTCTTCATATTTGCAAACACTTTCCTCATTAGAAAATACATAGACTGTAACCTCAGGACTTCCTTCACCCCGACATTTACTCTATTTCATTCATATGTTAGGCTTTGTCCCCGCTAGCGCTGAGCGCGCTCATGCTTGGAGAGCTCTCCAAGCATGAGCGCCGGGTGTCCTTAAAATTTTCGCAAGCGCTCGCAGGGGGGGGGGGGGGGTTCGCTGCAGGGGAAGCTGAGCGCACTAGAAAGTTTAAAACATTTGTTTATCTAAGCGCCGAGCGCCGGTGAACGTGTGCCCGCGCGCATCGCGTGAGCGGAGACTTGCATATAATATATATATATAAGCAAGTCACCTCGCCAAGTATCGCCCGCTCAGCACTAGCGGGACGCAGCCTTTGGCTGCGCTTATAGTGCCTGGCGACGGCAACGCGACGTCGCACCAAAACAAATACATTGACTCCGTCGCAAGCGCTTATAGTAAGTGCGACCAAAAATTTTGAAGCCGGGTAAATTTGATTTTTTAGAGACAGTCTCTACATGTGACTGTCTCTAAATCAGAGAGCGCTGCCCCGCCCCCTTCGTGACGTCACTCGCCAGCGACGTCGCTTAAAACTAAACTTTAACTTTCACTAGTGGCGATGGGTGACATCGGTCACGTCGCTGGCAATATAAGCGCGGCCTTAGATTGTAAGCCCTTCCGGGCTTGGACTCCTTTTTCCTAATGTTACTTTTATGTCTTAAAGCTGCAGTTCAGTCTTTTTTTTTTTTTTTATTTATTTTTTTACTTCAATAGTTTTATGTGTGCAATCTCTAATTACCTAAAGAACTGTATAGCTGCCGGTCAATTCGTTCTCCATGTATTGATAGGCGATATTTGGTGACATAATTAGAGCTGGCATATGTTTTTATTTCTTCTGTCAGTCAGTGGAAGCTCATGAATATTCATGAGCACTCCTGCACTGACATGTGCTAGAGGGAGGGCAGGGCTGACAAAGGGGTGTGCCAGGGCTTGTGACAGGACATGAAGGGGCAGTGCCTTAGCAAATGGCTGATAAAATAGAATACAAGAAAATTGGTCTTTCAAAGTTGTTTTTTTAAAAACAGAAAATGCTAAAAGTATTTTTTCTTACTACGGAACTGATTTATTAAAAAAAAAAAAACACATGCAGGATATTGACTGAACTGCAGCTTTAAAGCCCTTGTCCCCATTATGTGTTATATTATTAGTGTTACTGCTGTGAAACACTATATACAGGCAGTCCTCGGTTATCCACTGGAATCCGTTATGGAAGTAGCGTTGGGTAGTGAAACCGTATTAAATTGAGTCCCATGTTAATCAGTGGGGGGGAGCATTGGGTTAACACATTCAGGCGACGGATAACGCATTCAGGCATCGGATAATGGCACAAAGGGTTGCATTGTAAAGCGTTGGATATGCCATTCGTAAAGTGAAACGTTGGATAGCGAGGACTACCTCATGGTACATGGATCACGCTATATAAAGATAAACATACACTTCTCTCCATTTTGTTATATTTTCCCCACACTGATGTCTTATATAATGTGCCGGGTTCCTGGTTGGCACTAGATACATCAAATAAGACATTTCAAACAACAACAAAAACTGCTGGTCAGGCAGGTTTGAGGGCCAACTGAGTATCACATGCAATAGAAAGAGGCAACTTTTATCAGGGAGAAAGTGGAGCAATTATATCTTGTGTAAATATCACGGAGTATCCATGAAACTGGACTTGCTCAGAGTAGTGACACTAATAACAATCATGACACAGTGACGGGTTGGTGGCACGCTCGGGGAAGTTTGAGGGGGCGTGTTGTTGGGTCTCTCTGCTTGAGATCCTGCTACACAAACACGTGTAGAGACATCTTTACTGATCCCCGCCGCTCTGGCGGACCCCCCGGCCTCCCTTACCACTGCCCCCTGGCCGGTCACAGGACGCCAGCATATCCCGCAGCTCTGAGGCGGAGATTCTCACCCGCTCCAACGTCGCCGCCGCCATTTTATCCCAGCCTGCGACCGCCAGGAATCAAAACAAGAGACGAACGCACGGCGACGGCGGCCGGGACAGTCCAATGTGCGCGCACTGACTGACACACTGGTGTACGGAGAGAGGGCGCCGCCATGTCGATGTACGGACACCAGCAGCTAATTCTGCATCTACATGGAACTAAGGAAGTAAGTTTGATTTATAGACATGTTTTATCAGGAAGTTATAAAGTGTGAGGTACCCTTCCGTTTTCAAGTATGTTCTGTTACACTTCTGGGTACAGTTATAATATTGAAAGGCATTTCATGAACAGTGTGTGCTTTTGCACGGTGGGGGAGACTCTAGTACTCCCGTGGGGTGCACCTCCCTAGGGGACGTATCGGGATTTCAGGGTACCTGTGGTATGGATTAAATACCCTTTTTTTTCATTTACCTGTAGTGCTGTGCCAAGTTTACTAAGTGGCTTCTCCAAAAATACTGGACACAATGATGAAATATTGGCTGCATTATCCAGCAGCAGCCAACCAGGCTGGAGGAAATCTATTCTGCTCCCTAGCAGTAGCCCTGCTTGGGGAGATCCTGCAGCCTCCCAAGCTGGACAGGTCACTATTTGCAGAGAGGTAATACCGTACACATACATGTCCAGTATTACCTCTCATGTTTTACTGGACAGAGTGTCCAAATACAGGACAGTCCGGTTCAATACTTGACACCTGGCAACCATGGTTGCCACCTCTCCGGGTTTGACCTGGAGACTCTAGGTTTCGGGAACTTACCTCCGGGCTACGGGTTGCCATCCTCAATCTGCGAGTGGCGGCGGGTTGCGGTATGGTGTGGCGGCGTCTCTGGCATCCTTCCTTAGCCTGCTGCAATTTCCCCCTCCAACTGCAGTGATGATGGCCGCGGCAACCGGACGCTAAGTGGCGTCATGTTGCCATGGCAATGCGACGCCGCGTAGCGTTATGACGTCACATAGCAGGATTGTAGCAGGATGCCGGGAGACACCGCCGCAGCACCACACCAAGTAAGGGATTTTTTTTTTAATGCGTTGGCCTTCAGTAAAAGAACCCTAGCTGTGTCTCCTCCCCTGGTCATTTGATTTTGGTGAAGTATCTTTTATATCAGCGTTTCCCAAATGGTGAGTCGCGACCCGGCACCGGGCCACGGCACCAAAATTGCCGGGTCGCAGCGAGGCTGGCCGCGCGGTGTCTCCTGTCACCCCCGCTCAAGTTAAAAAAAATGGCGGCGATTCCCCCCGCGGTCCCGCGCGCTTGCGCAGGGCCCGCTCCCTTCCTCCCCCCCGCTCCCAACGTGGGACGGAGGAGGAAGTGCCAGCTCCTCTGCGGCCCGCACGTTACATGGGGCAGGGTGGAAGTACAAGCTCCTACTGCGGCCCGCTACCCCCCGCGGCCAGCTTCCCGAGCTCACCTCCCGTGGCACCCCCTCCCGAGCCCACCTCCCGAGCCCACCCCTCCCCTCCCGAGCCCACCCCTCCCGAGCCCACCTCCCGTGCCCCCAAGCCCACCTCCCGTCCCGGGCAGCAGGGGATATCGGGGGCAGCAGGGGAAAGCGTCCGGCGGCAAGGTAAGTCACCCCACCCAGTCACTCCCACCCACCCAAGTGTCCCTGGCCCCCTCCCTCCCACCCAAGTGTCCCTGGACCCCTCCCTCCCACCCAAGTGTCCCTGGACCCCTCCCTCCCACCCAAGTGTCCCTGGACCCCTTCCTCCCACCCAAGTGTCCCTGGACCCCTTCCTCCCACCCAAGTGTCCCTGGACCCCTTCCTCCCACCCACCCAAGTGTCCCTGGACCCCTCCCTCCCACCCACCCAAGTGTCCCTGGACCCCTCCCTCCCACCCACCCAAGTGTCCCTGGACCCCTCCCTCTCCTCCCAGCCCAGCTCCAACGTGTCCTGGACCCCTCCCTCCCACCCTCCAAGTGTCCCTGGACCCCTCCTCCCACCCACCCAAGTGTCCCTGACCCCTCCCTCCCACCCACCCAAGTGTCCCTGGACCCCTCCCTCCCACCCACCCAAGTGTCCCTGGACCCCTCCCTCCCACCCACCCAAGTGTCCCTGGACCCCTCCCTCCCACCCACCCAAGTGTCCCTGGACCCCTCCCTCCACCCACCCAGTGTCCCTGGACCCCTCCCTCCCACCCACCCAAGTGTCCCTGGACCCCTCCTCCACCCACCCAAGTGTCCTGGACCCCTCCCTCCCACCCACCCAAGTGGCCCTGGACCCCTCCCTCCCACCCACCCAAGTGGCCCTGGACCCCTCCCTCCCACCCACCCAAGTGGCCCTGGACCCCAAAGTGTCCCTGGACCCCTCCCTCCCACCCACCCAAGTGTCCCTGGACCCCTCCCTCCCCCACCCACCCAAGTGTCCCTGGCCCCTCCCTCCCACCCACCCAAGTGTCCTGGACCCCTCCCTCCCACCCACCCAAGTGTCCCTGGACCCCTCCCTCCCACCACACCAAGTGTCCTGGACCCCTCCCTCCCACCCACCCAAGTGCCCCTGGGACCCCTCCCTCCCACCCACCCAAGTGCCCCTGGACCCCTCCTCCCACCCACCCAAGTGCCCCTGGACCCCTCCCTCCCACCCACCCAAGTGCCCTGGACCCCTCCTCCCACCCACCCAAGTGTCCCTGGACCCCTCCCTCCCACCCACCCAAGTGTCCCTGGACCCCTCCCACCCACCCAAGTGTCCCTGGACCCCTCCCACCCACCCAAGTGTCCCTGGACCCCTCCCACCCACCCAAGTGTCCCTGGACCCCTCCCTCCCACCCACCCAAGTGTCCCTGGCCCCTCCCACCCACCAAGTGTCCCTGGCCCCTCCCACCCACCCAAGTGTCCCTGGCCCCCTCCCTCCCACCCACCCAAGTGTCCCTGGCCCCAAAGTGTCCCTGGCCCCCTCCCACCCACCCAAGTGTCCCTGGCCCCCCTCCCACCCACCCAAGTGTCCCTGCCCCCTCCCACCCACCCAAGTGTCCCTGGCCCCCAAAAGTGTCCCTGGCCCCCTCCCACCCACCCAAGTGTCCCTGGCCCCCTCCCTCCCACCCACCCAAGTGTCCCTGGCCCCCTCCCTCCCACCCACCCAAGTGTCCCTGGCCCCCTCCCTCCCACCCACCCAAGTGTCCCTGGCCCCCTGCCACCCACCCACCCAAGTGTCCCTGGACCCCTAGCCACCCACCCACCCAAGTGTCCCTGGCCCCCTCCCTCCCACCCACCCAAGTGTCCCTGGCCCCCAAAGTGTCCCTGGCCCCCTCCCTCCCACCCACCCACCCAAGTGTCCCTGGCCCCCTCCCTAAAGTGTCCCTGGACCCCTCCCTCCCACCCACCCAAGTGTCCCTGGACCCCTCCCTCCCACCCACCCAAGTGTCCCTGGACCCCTCCCTCCCACCCACCCAAGTGTCCCTGGACCCCTCCCTCCCACCCACCCAAGTGTCCCCGGACCCCTCCCTCCCACCCACCCAAGTGTCCCTGGACCCCTCCCTCCCACCCACCCAAGTGTCCCTGGACCCCTCCCTCCCACCCACCCAAGTGTCCCTGGACCCCTCCCTCCCACCCACCCAAGTGTCCCTGGACCCCTCCCACCCACCCAAGTGTCCCTGGAACCCTCCCTCCCACCCACCCAAGTGCCCCTGGACCCCTCCCTCCCACCCACCCAAGTGTCCCTGGCCCCCTCCCACCCACCCAAGTGTCCCTGGCCCCCTCCCTCCCACCCACCCAAGTGTCCCTGGCCCCCAAAAGTGTCCCTGGCCCCCTCCCACCCACCCAAATGTCCCTGGCCCCCTCCCACCCACCCAAGTGTCCCTGGCCCCCAAAAGTGTCCCTGGCCCCCTCCCACCCACCCAAGTGTCCCTGGCCCCCTCCCACCCACCCAAGTGTCCCTGGCCCCCTCCCTCCCAACCACCCAAGTGTCCCTGGCCCCCTCCCTCCCACCCACCCAAGTGTCCCTGGCCCCCTGCCACCCACCCACCCACCCAAGTGTCCCTGGCCCCCTAGCCACCCACCCACCCAAGTGTCCCTGGCCCCCTCCCACCCACCCAAGTGTCCCTGGCCCCCTCCCACCCACCCAAGTGTCCCTGGCCCCCTCCCACCCACCCACCCACCCAAGTGTCCCTGGCCCCCTCCCTCCCACCCACCCACCCAAGTGTCCCTGGCCCCCTACCTCCCACCCACCCAAGTCTCCCTGGCCCCCTACCTCCCACCCACCCAAGTCTCCCTGGCCCCCTCCCTCCCACCCACCCAAGTCTCCCTGGCCCCCTCCCACCCACCCAAGTCTCCCTGGCCCCCTCCCTCCCACCCATCCAAGTCTCCCTGGCCCCCTCCCTCCCACCCATCCAAGTCTCCCTGGCCCCCTCCCTCCCACCCATCCAAGTCTCCCTGGCCCCCTCCCTCCCACCCATCCAAGTCTCCCTGGCCCCCTCCCTCCCACCCATCCAAGTCTCCCTGGCCCCCTCCCTCCCACCCATCCAAGTCTCCCTGGCCCCCTCCCTCCCACCCATCCAAGTCTCCCTGGCCCCTAAGTGTCCCTGGCCCCCCCTCCAGTCACTCACATCCGTCGTTGCCTGTAATTCACTGTTTGTGTCTGTGTGCGTATAGGGGAGAGCGAGTGTGTGTGTGTGTGTATCAGTGTCTGTGTGTGTGTGTGTGTGTGTGTATCAGTGTCTGTGTGTATCAGTATCAGTGTAAGTGTGTGTGTATCAGTGTCTGTGTGTATCAGTGTTTGTGTGTGTGTGTAGCAGTGTCTCTGTGTGTGTATCAGTGTGTGTGTGTATCAGTGTGTGTGTGTGTAGCAGTGTCTGTGTGGCTGGGTGTGTGTGTCAGTGGCTGGGTGTGTGTGTCAGTGGCTGGGTGTGTGTGTCAGTGGCTGGGTGTGTGTGTGTCAGTGGCTGCGTGTGTGTGTGTATCAGTGGCTGCGTGTGTGTGTCAGTGGCTGGGTGTGTGTGTCAGTGGCTGGGTGTGTGTGTATCAGTGGCTGTGTATGTGTGTGTATGAGCGGCTGTGTGTGTGTCTGTGTGTGTATCAGTGGCGTGTGTGTGTGTATCTGTGCAGGCCCTATAGGCCAGTATAGGCGATAACATTTTTAGTGGGTCACGAAAAAGAAGTTAAAAAATAACCGGGTCACTGAAAAAAAAAGTTTGGGAAACCCTGTTTTATATACTATTTATGACGTATGCACTTGCGAATTGTTATATATATATATAGCAGAAAATAGCCGTGTTATTCCAGTTGCGAAGCTTGTCCTATGACATAAATTGTTAGTCCAATAAAAAAGGTATCACCTAATACTGAAGAACTCATTTATTCTGCAGTGTGTGTGTGTGTGTGTGTGTGTGTGTGTGTGTGTGTGTGTGTGTGTGTGTGTTCCCTTTTTTTGTACAATATAATAATATACATTTTTTATTTGGAAAATTGAAGGAAAAACAAAAACAAAATTAAACCTATTGCTTTCTTACTACAGAAAGTATGCAGCTTATTGCATCATCCTATAACACGCAGCTGTGCACCTATAAGGGAGGTGTGGCTCAGTGATTAAAGACACTGTCAACACTGACACAGAGTTTGATTCAGGGAAAACTGGGTCAATTCCCAGGGTCAGCTCCTTGTGGCCTTGGAAAAGCCACTTTATGTCCCTGTGCCTCAGGCACCATAAACAGATTGTAAAAAAAAAAAAAATCATGTGCTGGGTACTGTACACTATACCAGGGGTGCGCAAACGGGGGGGGGCGCGGTGGTTACAGAGGCCCCGTGCTCTTCCCAAAAGCATGTAAATTAAATGTCGGGGAGCGCGCGAGGCCACTGTAACTTACTTACCTTGGCTTTGGGTGACGTGGCGTCACATGACAGTGACGCCGATTCCTAGGTAAGGGGGTGCGCAATCACGGGGGCAGAGCGCGGAAGTTTGCGCACCCCTGCACTATTCTGTAATTGTGAAGCGCTTTGAGTCATTGGGAGAAAAGCTCTATATGAAATAAAATAGTTTTGTCATGGAACAGGAATACTCCTGTCTGCACTTCTGTTTCACCCCCCCCCCCTTTCCTCGCAGCCCTGCTTGCCAGTTTATTAGTGCCAGCTGTATGTGTTTCGTTCTGCACACAAACACAGTGCTTGTGTGATAAATACAGTGCCATTTCCCCTCTCCCAGCAGCTTGCTGTATTAGAGATGCAACATTATTGCTACATGTTGTAGCTCCCCCAGACACTCCTGTGAGTTGCCATAGCAGCCCCAGCCTTTCTCTCAAGTGGGCTAGTCTGCTTTCTCCCCCTCTGCTCTGCCCACAGATGGTCTGTCCCCAGGCTATCTTACTACCCAGCATATATTGCCATTTCCTTTCCACCACACCACTGGACGAGTGAGTACCTCGCTGTAACCCCTGTAATGGTGCTGCAGGATTATCTTTTCACCTCCCTTTACTACTAAGCACACACAGAGATTTAGACCTACACCTCTACACAAGAGACTGTTTTTCCCTGCTTTCTCAAAAATAAAGTAAGAAAAGAAACAGACCTTGTCGTGCTTGGAAAAGAGGGCCGAGTTGACACTATCTGAGCTAAGTCATCCTACACGTGACCCTCTGGCTTCCAGAATAAGTTTGTTTGTACTATCTTTCTGTATCTCTGAGTTACACTGTAGAGTTTGTCGTGCGTGTGCTGCTGTGCCGGTGAGCCGGGTCTACGCATCCTCGTCCCATTATTATCAACATATACAGGCAGTCCTCGGTTATCCGACACAATGTGTTACTCAAAATGGCGTTGGATAGCGAAACGTTGTAAAGCGAAACACGTTTTCCCATAGGAACACTGTTTAAATGAAAGGTTCCGTTCCTGAAGGCATTTTTAACACTAAAATACACCAAATATTTTATGCAGGCAATAAGATATGCAGCACATATATAAATTATATAGTGTATATACTGTATTATATATATAACATAATAAATAATATATTATATAGTATAATATTATATATATATATATACGCTCTTACGACGCTTTGCAACGTTGTTTATGTGAATGTGTGTGTGTATATATATATATATATATATATATATATATATATATATACACATACACAACGTTGCAAAGTGTCGTAAGAGCGTTGGCTAAGCCGTTTTGGCGTTGTAAAAATGAACATGGGTATGCATTGCATAGCGTTGGATAAGCCATTCGTTGTAAAGCGAAGCGTTGTAAAACGAGGACTGCCTGTAGCTACTTTTTCTGCTATAACAACAAATCAGCACAACAGGCTGGTTGAAAGTGACCTACATTGTGCGCTATCATCCACAGTGCCCAGAATCCAAACGTTTGTGGCAAGCCAGCAGCCTCAATGCTCACACTGATAACAATTGAAGCAAATAATGTATGTTTTAATGTCAAAAAGATTGAAATAAAAAAAATTCCCTAAATTTACAGGTGCCTTGATTTGTTTTTAGTCGCGATATTTCAAATAAAATTATTGGGGGGAGGCTGATTTGAAGTGGGGGGTGAGATTTTTATGTTTATTGAAAGGGGGCATGGGTTAAAAGAGGTTGAGAAAAATTGCACTAGAGAGTCTATCATGTAATTACTGCAGTCAGGTTCGTGCATTGTATTATCTCGAGTAGCCTGTGCTGTATACTGGTCTTGCATAGGTTCACTGTGTGCTCGTATATCTGTGAGGAGCAAGCTCAGGGAGCCTGATCTGCAGAAGAGTGCCGTGTGGGTATTATCTACTGTCAGTAAATTACGTGTGCACTTGAGGGGGCATGTGTCCGATCTACGATTTATTGTCTGATTATTGTTTATGCCCAACATACTGTGAAAGGAGATTTTGGATGAAGATGTGGCAAATTTCTAAACCTCCCATTTCTGACTGAAAATAAGAGAAAAGGATCAAATATTTTGTAATAGTTAAATTCCTATCTTCCTCCATACACATGAATCAGACCAAGTACATACATGCACAGGATGTGGGCATCAAACTGTTAAAGTCTCCCTTTTTATCGGCAAATGTATCATTTTCCTGCCTCTCCTGATAAAATCTCCCTCACCCCCATGCAGGTCACGTAGTGAGGGAGATGTTATCAGGAGGCACAAAAATGATACATTTGCAGATAAAAAGGGAGAGTTTGACAGTTCTGTGCCCAAATGCTGTGCATGTATGTACTGTCTGACGTGTGTGTATGGTGGAAGATAGGAATGTAACTAACAAACAATATTTTCTCCCTTGCTGTTTGTGATGGTGAAGGGGTACCCAGGCCATAAATAAAGGTATTATGCCCGGTTAGGTGCCCCTGAGCCATATTGGGGAATTGTGGGTGTCAGCTCTTCAACCCAATTGTGGTATATAATTGCTTGTATAATAAAGATGTATGTGGTTTTACTGTTCCAGGAGTGCCAATCAGTGGGATGCGCCAGGCGTGAGCGTCAGGGATGATTTTACGGGAAAATGTTGTCAGGGTGTGTTTGGGTAGAAGGGGGCCCATGTTGCGGGTTACCCAAAACATGCACTCGGGAATCCCCCCAGATTCCTGAGGACATGAGGAACACAGACCACCGGATAAAATCCCCCCTAGAAAGCAGTTTGCAGATCACCGCCAAATCCCCCTGCTTCAGCACAAACCAGAGCAGTACGACCGGGCAGGGAACTGGGTTACATTCCAGGTCCCGGGATATGCCCGAATCCCAGGACCCAGTGAGGTGTTCCATAACTGTCTCACCAGGGATAAGGTGGAGAGAGTTGTAGGGGTTACATTTTAAGTTAAAGCGTAGAGTGTCAGCGCTGCAGTCCTGTGAATGTGTATAAACTGTCTATATGCGCCCGGCTAGGAATAAGAGGGCCATATCACCGTATTAAGGGTTAATGAATACCCCACAACCTACACGGGGCATAAAGGGTTAATGTATATCCCCACACTCTACATAGGGTCCTTAGGATAAAGGGACACTGCCCAAGTAATGCCCAGGTACCCTGAATCCAGTATAGGGGATCTGGGGGTTACTCCAGCTCAGGATAAAGCTGAGAGTTGATTGGGGTGTAAGGAAAATGGTTAAGTCAGGTTAGAATAAAACTAAGTTAGGTTTTTGAAGTAATGTCAGAGAAAGTAATTTAGTATGGATAAACAATCCATTTGCATAGGAAGCAGAGGGAGCTTCAAAGGGGCAGAAGACACATTTGGGATTCACAAGTACAGTGAGTCATAACGGATTTAACAAAGAACCTGGCATTGTAAGGTGTTACGTGGGAAGGAGGACAGGTGAACTGTTTGACCTGACAAGTGGCTAGGTGTAAGGGGACAGGGAGACATTAGGTCTCCAGGGAAGTAGGCTTGGCTAGGTATGCTAAGCAGCTGAAGTGCAAAGTTCGCACATGCTCTCATCATACCTTGAAGCTCAGTGCCAGGCTATGATGAACCTGTCAGAACTCTTCTATAGGTGGGATGATTGGTTCCCACGCAAAAGATTGCTGCACATGATACAGATAGGCTTTGGGTGTTTTTAAAAAGTGCGGCGCAGCCAGTCAGGAGTCAGTCCCATCTATGAGTTCCATCTTGTAAGAAGTTCCATCTGATTCATCTAAACTACAGCGGGCGGTACAGAGACTATTTCCTCGCAACTAAAGATTTGTATCCAGCTTCCAGTATTCATAAGGATTTGCTAACTAATCCTGTATTGGGGGGAACGAAAATATTACTTTTGGCGGAGAAACAGAGGTTGCCGCTAGCACCACTAGCCAAGGACTGTTACACGGCTCTTTTTGTGCAGCAACCCCACGTGTGGGAATTCCTGCCTAGAGACTTGATTTCTGTGGATGTCGTTCCGTGGACATTTTTATTTCGTTTTGCCCATCCCAGTAAGTGTTTATTTGTGTTATTTTGTAAATTAAGCTGTGTGTGTTTCTTGTGTGAATAAATGACAATTTATTTTATCTCATGCTTGTTCAATCAAAGGATCCAGATAGTAAGGTGTTAAAAAGCTTGGTCTCCCGTGACATTGTTATATTTAGTCTGAAGTCCACTGACCTCTTCCAGATTGTGATATGTCATACACCAGGCCTGCACAACTCGTAACGTGAAAAGGACCGAACTGCTCCAAGGAAAAAAAAATTGGGCCGCACGGGTAAAATCATCATCATCATCATCATCATCATCATCTCTCCTCCAGCACCTCATCATCATCATCCTCATATATCTCCCCCAGCACCCCTAATCATCATCCTCATATCTCCCCCAGCACCCTTCATCATCATCCTCATATCTCCCCCAGAACCCCTCACTATCAACCTTTGCGATACTCCCTATCTATCTCTCGTACCCCCATCTCTCCCCCTCACCCACACACATAATACTCCCCCTCCACATAAAACACACAATACCCCCCTGCACACCACACACATTCCACCCCCCCTGCACCTCACATCCCTCTCCCCCTTGCACCTCACATCATTCTCCCCCTGCACCTCCCATAATTCTCCCCCCCTGCACCTCGCATCAACTCCCCCTGCACCTCACATCAATCCCCCTGCACCTCACATCAACCCCCCCCCCCCTGCAACTCACATCAACTCCCCCTGCACCTCACATTAACCCCCAGCACCTCACATCAACCCCCCAGCACCTCACATCAACCCCCCCTGCACCTCACATTAACCCCCAGCACCTCACATCAACCCCCCCATGCACCACACATCAAGCCCCCCTGCACCTCACATCAAGCCCCCAGCACCTCACATCAAGCCCCCCTGCACCTTACATTAACCCCCCAGCACCTCACATCAAGCCCCCCTGCACCTCACATTAACCCCCAGCACCTCACATCAAGCCCCCAGCACCTCGCATCAAGCCCCCAGCACCTCGCATCAAGCCCCCAGCACCTTACATCAACCCCCCCTGCACCACACATCAACCCCCCCTGCACCACACATCAACCCCCCCTGCACTTCACATTAACCCCCCAGCACCTCACATTAACCCCCCAGCACCTCACATTAACCCCCCAGCACCACACATCAAGCCCCCATCACCACACATCAAGCCCCCCAGGACCTCACATTAATCCCCCAACACCTCAGATTAACCCTCCAGCACCTCACAACCCCCCAGCACCTCACATCAAGCCCCCCTGCACCACACATCAACCCCCCAGCACCTCACATTAACCCCCCAGCACCTCACAGCAAGCACCACACCCTCCCCCCCCCCCCCCCCTTCCCTACCTTACCTTGGTTTGCGGTGGAGGAGGCAGCAGCAGAGCAGGCAGGAGTGCATGCACGCTCTAGCAAGCAGCAGGCAGGAAGTGCCTCAATGCTAGAGCGCGCAGCTACCCTGCGAGGGGGAGAGCGGGCTCGCGGGGGAAGGTGACAGCGGGCTCGCGGGGGAGGGTGACAGCAGGCTCGCGGGGGATGGTGACGGGGGGCGCGGGAGAGTGGACTCGGGATGGAGGGGGCGTGCAGAAAGCCGCCGCGGGCCACACAGTGAGTGCAGGTGCGACCCGCGGGCCGCGTATTGTGCAGGCCTGTCATACACTATGCTTCCTCCTCCTATATCCCTTCACTTATCTAACCATGATCTTTGTAACCTATTCCAAACCTTTTCATCAGCAACACTCAGCCTGCTGCACAAGTCGATTTAAGTGGATCTTTGATATTGGAATACATTTCTGCAAGGCTCTGATTTTCAGTCATAACTTCACAACATAAACATGGATCAGGATGAAAGCTGGTAGGTCATTTTTGGGTCCAATTTACTCCAAAAGCCTCATTCTTTTTCATTCAAACATTTTCATTTCCTAAAGTTATGTATTTTCTTAACACACAGATACCCAACAAGCTTTAACCCAGGGAGTGTTAGGACCTGCTACGGTCATGCCTTGAAAGTGGCAGCAGGCTTAAGACGCTTTGGCCAAAGGGTTAAACTAAATGACCCTTTTTTCAAGAGAATAGATAGGTATTGCACTGTGTATTTTTGTCACATTGGAAGTAGCTTTGGGCATCTTTGTCTGTTTTTTGTTGTATGTATTTTCTTAGGCAGCTTTTGCGTTTTAGAGTTTAGGACTGCGCAATTACTAGTTCACAAAGCTGCACATGGTGTGTACAGACATTAGTCAAGGTACAGTGTACATTATATACAGTTGTGTGAAAAAGAAAGTACACTCTCTTTGAATTCTATGGTTTTACATATCAGGACATAATAACAATCATCTGTTCCTTAGCAGGTCTGAAAATTAGGTCAATATTGTCACGGGAGACCAGGACTAATACCAGGGATCAATATCGCCAGACAGAACACGAGAGTTTATCAAATTAATTTATTGGAAAAACATATCCACAACTATACAAAACACACAAACATCCCACATACCCAACTGGGGAAACTGGGGAGTACCCTGCCTAACTAGTCGCAGGGACCTACTTGCAGAGATTTCCCCTGTTCTCTTTCTTTGCCCAGTGCCTACGGGACTGGTTTTCAGGCCTGAGACCAGCACTGGATTGGACACTGCAGTTTCTCCCTGTCACAGCAACACCTCTGTAAGGCCTCAGACATGGTCAAAAAGACCGTGCTGAGCCGCGCTGAGGGGAAACATTCTCCCTATCACCACGGCTTTAGACGGTGCTTCCGCAGGCGTGCGGAGGCGTGTGGAATTTTAGCCGCCAACCCAATTTTAGTTTTCCTGCTGAGGGAAGCGCAGGGCCGGTCACGTGACTGCCAGAAGCCAGTGGCAGTCCGTGACGTCGGCGTTGTGACATGTCGCGCTAGCCCCGCCTCCCGCTCCGCCTCCAGGCCCACCTTCCACCCGGCACACAAGCGCGCTCGCTGACGCTCATGCAGGGACACGAAAAATCTCCTGCTTGAGCAGGAGAGCATGAGCAGCGCTGCTCAGCTCTCTTCCCTGCACCATGTCCGTGGCCTAAGGCCTGGGACATAGCAGGTTCAGCCGCGCTGAGCCACACTCCTGCTCTGCCTCACCTGCTCAAAATGGTGCTTTTTCCTGTCCTGGCAGGCGAGGCAGTGAGCGCGCTCTGGGGGCGGGGCGGAGCGGGAGGCGGGGCTAGTCCCTCACTCCCATTGGATGTGAGCGGTCACGTGACCGCTCCTCCACTTCCCCGAGTGGTAAATTTTAAACTTGCCTGTCTCGGCAAAGTTTCTGAGCCTCCGCACGCATGCGGAAAGGGAAACTATAGCCGCGCTGATGACAGATGCAGGGGGTTAGTGCATCTGCTCAGCGCAGCTCAGCTAGGCTGAACCTACTATGTCCCAGGCCTAACTCTCTGCAGGCTCTGTCCCTCCCCACCTTTTTATACACTTAAACCATAATATTGCAACACTCAGGGCCAGGAGCTGCCTACATGCCCTGCCCTGATTGGTGGTTAGAACTGCAACATAAAATTTGCAACAATTCTCCTGCAAACATATTAACCCCTGATTCCTGAGGTGCTGGAACCAAGCAAAGACATACATAACATATAATACAATACCAATGTATTACTGACAGGTAGGGGTAATGGCAGACTTAACCTTTATAAACTGCAGCCATATTTCCCCTTGTTTTCCTTGTTGAAAAGGGAGAAAAGTAGTTGAATAATTCAGAAATACTACAAAGCTCTTATCCAAGCAAGGTTGGAGAGAGAAAGGTATCTGCACAAACGCTCTGCAGTGCTCATCATACAGGCTGCCTACAGAGGAACGAAAACTCGTCAGCTGTATCGCCAGAATAAAGCAGCCTGCCTTCTCCAGTCAAGATGGAGAATTCGACGACAAAGAGAGAATTATGAACATTTGAAACAGTGTGTAGTTTTACTCCGGTCAAATGTTAGGAAGTGTCTGCAGCAAAAATGCTACAGGAAAGTGAAGGAAGCTGCTTGTGTGAGTCAATCCAGATATAGGTCCTATGTAACAACCAAGCAAGCTGTGCGTTGCTGTAAGCGCACCCGCAATGCTGTCTCAGTGGTTCAATCAGCTTCCCACAAAATTCAGGAAAGAAGAACCGAATTACGACTGAGAAGTGCAATACAAATCCAGTCATGCTACCGTGCGCAATCCAGATTCCTCTTTATTAAAATAGCCGCTATAAAGATTCAGTCTTGGGCTAGAATGAGGCAGAACCATATTGGTGATCACACCCCTAAAGACACAACACTAGTTGTGTACTCGTCTTTGCAATGGAAAATGGCACACGACTACAGGTTTGCCAGCTACAAAGAAGAGAGGCCACGGGTAACAGTTAGGTGTGAGAACTACAACCAAATTGATGTACTGGAATCTAAGTATCCTGAACCAAACGCAAATTACCTCTCTACTGATAAGGGGGTCCTGGTTGTTGCGGATTAGCCCCTGATGGATGAGAAAGCTGTAGCCCGAGGTCCCCTGGTACTGAAGGAGCTTAAAAACTGTGCTATTATAGCAGAGATACCCTGCCAGACATCACTTGGGATTTCCCTACACATTGAAGAATCAGTCAGGGTAAAAGTAGTAATACGCCAAGATGATAAGTCTACAGACTACCAAACAGAGATGCCACGGAGGCCAATCAGGGAGGATAAAAACTCTGCCCTGGTTGAACACCCGCAATCATTGATACTGAACCCGCTGCAGGTGGTCACCCTAGTCTCAAGCAAGAAAAGATCGCCCGACGCATGGCCAAGCAGTCAAAAGAAGACTTGGTAAAAGGGAAAGAGGAGCTTGAGCGAAAGTCCTCATCGAGCGACTAAAGAGCGCTGATTTCAAGCACCTCCTTGGAGAGACAATGGTTACCTGGAGAAAGGGCTCCAATCCAAGTGTGACTGAGGGTTCTCTCCCCCCATTCATTCTCATTCAAGCCGCAGGTACATGTTGAGTGAGAGTGGAGGGATGGGCTTCAGCCGTGGCTAGGCCGAGCTACCCACAAACAGGGGAGGTATATAATAGGGCCGTAACCCCTGTCTAAAAGGACTTAAATAGAAAGCCTGTATTGGTCTGAAGAATCCAAGAGGGAGCTGGTTAATTGCAGCTACAGACAATTAACCAGTCTCCACCTGGCTAATCAGACCGGTAGAAAAGCCTTCTGCTTGAACTGAATGGGATATCTTGAGTACAGGAAACTGTTGAAAGAAAGAGACATTGTCTTGAGCACAGGACTGTGCTGCTAGCAAGACACCAGGACTCAGACCTCTATTCCAGGACACGGCGGACCCTAGAACCCGCCAGAGGGTGGCCCCTCAACAGACACCAACGCAGAACCAGAGACTGACATCAAGGGCCCCCTGCTTACAGGTACCTCTTTGGGGTTATAGGTTGGAAAGAGGTTTATCCTCCCAGGCCCGAAGATAGGGACTGGGAAAGTGAGTTAGCCCGTATAGGGATAGTGTAGGGATAAGATGTTTATTTATTTTGTGTTTCCTACATTGTTTAAAGTGACAGACTAAATAAAAGCCATGGTTTAATTTCCCCAAATATGTCTCCTTAGTTGTACCTCTGCACATGTCTCTTACAGTAACTCTTAGCACACTGGTTCTGTTGAGGGTAGCTGTTCTTGGGGAACCTATTCAGATGTCCCTTAACCCCTTCCTCTCCTCCTGGAACAGGTAACCCAGTCCTCTCTCCCCATGGGACCTGTCCTCCCCTCTGGCACCCTTAACACCTTTATCTCCCCCCTGGGACCCTTAACCCCTTCCTCTCCCCTCTGGGACTCAGCCTCCCCTTGCATGTCTACACCTCACTCTTTGTCACCTACAACATCATCCTCATTCATCCGTTTATGAAAATGTGACAAATGAAAACAGATGTTTCAATCATTCATGTTGCAAAAACTATGAGACAAAACAAATAAATAAAGTGCGCAAATTATTATTTATAATAATTTATATAATAATTAGCCCTAGAACTGTATCTCCACACTCTGTGTGGTATATCTGCACTGGACTGATTTCATGCCAATAGCTGCACTCGGCAAACTGCAGCAAAGCTACCATCACGCTTTACGCCCCAACCTCCCTTTGCGGTCAGTCGCAAAACCCCGCGGGACACGTGATCCATCAACACACTGCTCCGAGGTACAGTGGCGGTCTGAGGCAGATCCCAGGAGTGAGCGGTGGTGACGGCAGCGAGTGGGGAAGAATATCGATCGGAAGGCAGCAGCGCAGCGGAGGTTCCATGCTACAGCTGTGATAACCTGTCTTGGATGCTGTGAGATTGAACATCTGAGACCTGGAGGCGGCAGTGCGGCGTGTGGTAAACTCATGTATTGTACATGAAATGTCTAATACCAACTAATCTGATGTACGCAGATATTATACCCTAAATAATATACACCCATATTTTTACAAACTTCACTATGTGCGTTTGCGCTTTTGTCTTTTTTTGTGTTCCATGTTGCAAAAACTGTTTAATAATTTTTTTCATTTTTTATAAATCCAATGTGTTTTGAAATGCAAGGAGCGTCAAAGGGTGAGAGTGATGGGATGAGGGGGGTGGAAGCAGGTGAGAAAAGGTGAAGTGCAGACATGAAAAGGGCTTGGAAATAAAGGGCAAATCTAATTAAAATATATTTATTTTGAGAACACATTTTATTTTGATTTACTAGAACATTTTCAGACTTCTATTTTAACAAATGTATCGCGATACATATCATTATTGCGATAAACGAAAAAACACCCACTATATGAATACATTTATCATCCAACCCTTGGGGGGGAAAGGAGCGCCTGGCAGCTTCGTAAGAGAAGGAATGCAGCATGACCAGTGTTGCCACGTTGCGGGGAATGGAAAGACTGGAACCAGGAAGTGAAGGGAGTGCTGCGGAGCCCTAAGCTGGAGGGAGGTGCGGCCTCAGTCTGGCACTCACGCCACCTCCACTCCTCCTGTGCCGGCCTTGACGTAGCTGCAGCTGCCTCCCAGTCCCACTGAAGTCTGCCAAGTGTTGAGAGCTTCACATGCACGGAGAAGGTAGGGATCAACCACTGTCCGCCTTGTTACACCGTCCTCCACTGCTCCCCCACATTACTCCCTGTCCCTCCCTTATCCTCCATGTCACTCCCTGTCCCCCCTTGTCCTCCACTGCCCCCCTTGTTACACCGTCCTCCACTGCTCCCCACGTTACTCCCTGTCCCTCCCTTATCCTCCACGTCACTCCCTGTCCCCCCTTGTCCTCCACCGCCCCCCCATCTTGTCAGTCCCTGCCTCTTCCCATCACTCCCTGCTCCTCCCACTCCCTGTCCCCCCTTGTCCTCCACTGCGCTCCCTGTCACTCTCTATCCCCCCTGTCACTCCTTGCTCCATCACTCCCTGCCCCTCCCTTCCCCTATTTGTCACCCACACGTCTCTCTCCCACTTGTCACCCCCTCCACACCCTCCAACTTGTACGCCGTGTCAGTGTTTAGGGCCGTCAGTTTACATACTTACTCCATGTAAAATACAGGGAAAAAAACCTCAGAAATGGCAAAATAAACCACCACTAGCGCGCTATACAATTGTGTTAATAAATGTGTTGATAAATGCAGTATACACAAATACTGTCCCTGTGAACTGCCGCCAAAAGGTCCTCAACCTCACAATAGTCGAGAAATAGAAAGTATATATACAAAAAATACCTAGGCGCAAGAAATGTGACAAAAATGGGTAAAAAAGGGAAGATAAAAATAAATAAATAGAGTAGTACGTCTCAAACATGGAAATCTCCCACCACAGGTAAGTATGGCTCTCACATTTAGTTTCCTTTAAAAACAGCACCTGTCCTAATAGGTCTGAATCATGTTGAATTTAACAGGAACCGGTAGATCTTGTTCAAATACTGTATCTCTCCCCCCCCACACACACACACTCACTCAGGTTACTTCTCAGGAAGACAGAAATAGGTACTGTACATTGTGTAGATCTTCTTTTTATTTTGCAGATTAAAAGGTAAAGCACTTGCATCAATTAAGAAATGTCAGCGCTCACTGAGCTGCAGACACGCGGAGGTCGGCCCCCACGCAGCCCTGTACGAATTGTGTCTGCAGCTCCGAGCGCTGACATTTTTTAATTGATGTAAGCGCATTACCTTTTTGTATCCGCAGAACAAAAAGAAGATCTACACTCCGTACCTCTTCCTGAGAGGTACCCTGAGTGTGGGTGTGGGGGGGGAGGGGGGAGATCCAGTATTAAACAAGATCTTCATTGATTAACCCATGGACTCAGCCAGCTTGCTCCACCATAATTATAAGAGCCTGAGGGATAGCCTCGACCCGTACCCAACATTCCCACTAGCCGCCCAGGCCTCATGGCATGTAAAAACATCACAGGAAGGTCACTCACATACCAGCCTTCCAGCTAGGCATGACACTGCTTTCCCCATACCATCTAATAGGGCTAAACCCACCTCACCTACAGGAGCCCAGACTGACTGAATCCCCACCCCGTGCCACATTTTCTCCACCAACAGCAAGGTACTTTGACTGACCTTAAACTGGCCTAGTCGCCAGTTTACACTTTCAAGTGTAACCTGCCACGCCAACACTCGAATATAATTCCCTATGTAAGAAAGGTGAACCCCATCTTCACGATAAAATCCGCTTGGCTCCCACTCTAAATCCTTGTGCCTAATTGACATAATCCACCTCAACTACAAAATCCGCCATTGTGACTTTTCTCCTTGATCTGTCCCTAGCCCCTCTCCACACAACCCATGGCACTATCTTGGACCATACTAATAAAGGGTCCATAAGCTGGACCAACAATTGCAATATCTACCTATACATCGTCCACATAAACTCTATGGATTGAACAAACGTCAGGTCATTCCCTCCCCATGTGCAGCAACAATATATCTGGGGAGACCTCTGGCCCGTTTCCAGCGCAGCAGCTCGTATCATACTCCTTTTGCCAAGCCACAACATTTTCACGAGTCTTCACCTCTGGTCTCACCTTCGGCCCAACTCTTTGCTGCTCCCTTCCCCACCCAGTGGACATGGGAGTCCCTGCAAATCCATTCCTCTAGGGGGTGACTACCTGAGCAATAAACAGCAAAACCCCAAAGTGACCCGACGACCATCTGCCCAATTTCTTTATTACGTCATCTCCTAAACTCAGTCTGGTTGCCTCTGATGCTGCCCCAATATGGAAGGAGTGTGAACATACCATAACTCCACCCAGTCCCACCTTCGACAAACATCCATTCAATACCCTAGTGAACTGGAACCGGGACATTGGCAATCCATCCTCATGCATCAAAAACAGCTCTCCACAAGCAGGTATGCTTTGCAAATAAACCCCCACCTGCCACACTGGACAGATCACGCTACCCTCCAAACTGCCAGGCAGAAAGCCATGCTAAATACCTTTGCCTGTGCCAGGATCCGTGGTTCTCGACGCACTCGGCGTACGCGGTGCTTACCCCAACCCGTGCTTGGGACTTCCGCTCCACCCGTCAACCGTGACGCTCTTCTTCCTCCTCCTGTGAGGAGTTGATATGGTCGTGCACGGAGGTAAATAGGCATCCCACCGGTCCCGCCTCCAGACTCCGCCCACGTGGCGATGTCATTGGCGCGCTGTCAGCATGCGCACGAGTCACGTCATCTGGCGTCATCAGGGATCCTTCCCACACCTGTCGCTTGCATACCTTCAGCCTATCACGTCCTGCCTTACTGACACGCTTCATCCAGTCTGTTCCTCATTGTTACCTCTCTCCTATATATGCTCAGCCGGCCCACTGGCAAATCGGCTGAGCATAAACCTTCCTATGTGCGAAGTGTTCACTGCTACCCTTGCCACCACAGTTTTGTCTTGTACGGTTCCTAGCTTCTCTGTTCCTGACCCCGGCTGTTCCTCTGGACTCCGCTCTTCTACGCTCCTGACCCCGGCTACCTCGCACCTCTCCAATCCGGACCTCGGCAAAGTACCTGCAAAGATCTGCACCTCTCCAACCCCAACAAGTATCTATGACCCTCCATACCTCTCCAACTCTGACCCGGCTACCTCGACCATTCTACACTCCAGACATGCCCACGTGGCTGTGGGTTGGTGTTTATATATATATATCCCCACCTCGGCCTCGCGGTCATGCCTTGCTTGTGGTGAGCACTCCGTTACAGCCTGATAGAACAAAAAAACAGACAACCTGTGTCACTCTCATTATCCGCTCTCATCCTTGGTCTTTGTCTGCTTCCTCCAACCGGCCACCAGTCTACGCACCACATAATCCTTCGTTATATCCCTCCTGCCATACAATTTTAGGAAAAAGGAGACTCCCACCAGGATTTTCTCCACAGAGGACACCGAGCACCCGCTTTCCTTCTTCGTCACAAATGCAATTAAACGCTTGCAGGAAGCGACCTCCTCATCGCCTGCTGTCACCTGCTCTATTCCCACAAACTCTCCATTCACCCCAGGCCCTCTCGTGTGCCGACCATGTTCCAGGTGCCGCGGAAGCTCTCCCAAGCTCCATTATTCCTCCACTGCCAACCCCCCACTCACTCGGTGGGATAAGCTCCCCTGCCGCGCCCATCACCAGATCCCGAAATACCGTGAACTGAAAATGAGACAGAGAATTTGCTATTCTGCTTTCAACTCCTGGAACATGCTTGGCCTGGAAACCTGGAACTTCAAAATAAAACAAGATCCACAAGAGCCTTGCCACCAACAACGAAGATGCTGAAGTCCCGTTCACAGATGCCAACATCATCATTATCCGTTCGGAATATCACCTCCCTATCTGACAACTCTACACCCTTGAGCTGAACCGCCAACAGAACATTTCTAAAAACAGGAGGTTGCTCAACACGCCCGCCATAGCTGACCAACTTTCCACCCACCAGCATCCTTTAAAGAACCCCAGTGCTCTGGATGCATCTGTAAACAGTTCGATTTGCTCTCTGTCCACCGCACCATGCAAAGCCAACATACGACCATTACAGCAGCTTAAAAATGTACCCCAGACCCTTAGATCACCTTTAATCTCTCTTGACAACCTTATAAAATGAACCGCAAACAAAACGCTCTCTGCCCATTGGTAGAATTGTAGCCGCAAAATTTGGCCCAAAAGTGACTGAAACTTCCTCATCAATTTTGATACTAAGAAAACTGAGACAGACCGTGGGACCTTCTATCTTGTCCTGTGCAAAGGGAACCCTACAATTATATATCAACCTCTGAAATTCTCCTAAAAGATTTGCCCACTTGTCAGAACCAGCCCTTCCAATGAACAAGAAGTCATCCAGACCTGGCTGCATCCTGCACCCCCCCATTCTAAAAATGACCGGAGTGTCTCAAAGTAAAAATAAGAGATCGCACAACCCATTGGGAGACAAAGTTCGACATAGAAGCTCCCGTCAAACATACAGCCAAGCAGGTGAAAACATGCTGGATTCACAGGCAGCAACCAAAATCAGCCTTTGCCAGCAGCAATCCTTGTCCCGCGTCCCTTACCAGATCCCCCCGCCCCTCATACATCTTACAAGCACCCCATATAGTATCCAAATGTATTTAAAGAGAGCTGAATAATTCTCTGCCTCCGTTCCCTTTCTTCTTCCTCCTGCGTAGCATCTTTATTTCTCCGACCTCGCCAGCTCTTTATAGCCAGGAAGCAAGGTAAATATATCTACATGGAGAAGGTTAAGGAATGTGACAGCAGCCACCAATGTGCATACTACTGTATCAATGCATGTTCGGAGGGAAGGTTTACGTGTGTGTGAATGTTTGAATGATGCAAAAGCTATAGAAGGTTAAAAGTAGCAGATAAAAAGTGTAGCATATAAAAGCAACAGCTATAAACCGGATCTGGCCATGCTTATTGATTCAAATATTTTAGTATGAAACACTATTAAATGGTATGTTTAAATATATTGAAATGCATACTCTTATTCCTGAATGCTACATTGTATCCATAATTTGGTAGAAACAAGTAGCAAAAGGCAGCTAAATCAATGTAAATGTCCATTCTGTGCGGTACCCGCTAGCTACGTATCCTTTAGTTTAAGGTTTTTTGTTTTTGTTTGTTTTTTAAAGAAATCAGATTTTTATTACAATCTTGTCTATACTTGTTACAGTTGTAGCATTATGGTTTGGGGCGTATTGTCTGCGGTTGTTTTACAGATCCCTAAATAAATCTACCTACTCACCGCCTCATACGCACACCTTAACTGCCGGAGCCAGATACAAACCCAATGGGCTAGTAACATAAAAATATGCATCGCTAAACACAAACATTCTGCCAGAACACACACGCACAGCCCTCCGAAACAAAACACATACACCTGGGGGTCCCTCTTTATTAGAATAGTATTATATAAGGCTCAGTGAGTAAAGACACTGACTGGCACTGACTGGTTCAATTCCTGGTGTCGGCTCCTTGTGAGTCAAGTCCAAGTCACTTTATCTCCCTCACTTTATCTCAGGCACCAAAAACATAGATTGTAAGCTCTACGGGCAGGGACCTGTGCCTGCAAAATGTCTCTGTAAAGCGCTATGTGAAACTAGCAGTGCTATAAAAGAACATGCTATTATTATTATTATATCACAGGGAGATCTACAACTCCCAGCATCCCAAATATTGTGCTCACCACGACTCATGGTATTCTGCAGATTAGTCGTTGGGAATCACTGCATTAATAATCCCATGGAGGGGCCAGCACTAAGGGTTAACATTTGCTTGTTCTTTGTGGAACGTCAATCCCACCCACTGGAATGTTAACGAGCCATGAGGACACAAAGAGCTTTTGTTCACAGCTGCATTGCATCTCAGCCACCCACCCCAGTGTGCATCTGCGTTGCCCAAAAGGCGTGCAGCCAAAGGGTGCTGGTGTTTAAAGCTGCTCTAGTTCAATCTGAAACTCACAAATTGCTTTATCCCCTGTACCCAGTTTTCCAACTCTATCTGTCCGTGATTTGACTGTATAACTCTGTACTTTTAATGTAACCATGTATTATTTATAACTCTGTGCCCAGGACTACTTGGAAACGAGAGGTAACTCTCAATGTATTACTTCCTGGTTAAACATTTTTATAAATAAACTGAAGAAGTTCAAGGGACAGTATTCCTTAGCAACAGGTATTGGAATTGCAGTTAAAAAAACTCAGGCTACTTTCTCTACCATGGAAAAATAACTGAGGGCCTTTACAATAAAAATATTGTGCCATGCTAGTGAGTGAAGTTGTGTGAATGTCTTAAAATTTGCTTTGTAACGTTTCTTTCTTACATTTCGGGAAAGTTTAAATGAGTTGGAAATACACGAATATAGAATGAGGTGCAACCTTTTTGCCAAATGTGATATTTTGCGATTTTGGCCTGAATGATTTTGCAAAAATGTATTGGAATTTGCCATGCACGTGGACTTTCAATGCAGGTCTTATGAAGGCGGGATCCTTGGTGGTCCTGTGGAAGGCCTCTATGTATTCTGGGTGTGTGGGCTTGGGGCCCCAAAATATCCTTCTCCCAGGGCACCCTATTCCCCAGTCTCACCTCTGTGTGGCATTTTTTATGCAAACATATCTGCAAATTTTGCCTGATTTGGAAACAAAATCTATACCAGTGAGTAGAAGAGTGTCACAGGGAATATCTTTGTCTTTCAGGACCATGGATACCCAGCACTGTGTCACACTGAGAGATGTGCTAGAAGCTCTGGACAATATTCAAGGTTTAGTCCATATGACCCCAGTCATGAGCTGCTCCAGTCTGGACACATTAGCTGCACGCAAGCTGTCCTTTAAATGCGAGCTCTTGCAGAAGACCGGGTCTTTTAAGGTGAACCAGCGTGAAAATCTGAGGAGGGCAGCACAGTCTGTCAGTCTAACGTTAAACATTTGTGTTTCTTCCCACTGACTTCATCACCAATTTAACCCTGGTTAGGCTGTGTCTATAGACACTGCAGCTGTGCGGAGGCTGAGGGAAAGCGGGTGCTTTCCCTGGCCTTAGTACGCGCGCCGTCCGGGGGCGTGTCTATGGGCGGGCCAGTGACGTCACGGAGCTGGTTCGCCCTCATTGGGCGAACCGCTCACGTGACCGCCCTATCGCGTGAGAAATCAATTTTGACTGATTTCACGCGCCCCCTCCCGCACACTGTATAGACGCGGTCACTGCCTTTAGGCAGTCTGATTGCTCAGCGTGCGGACGTGTCCGCGCAGTCTGCCCCTGTATGGACGCAGCCTGAGGCTGGGATTAGAGTCCGTGCGATGGCGCTCGCGCAACAAGAACAACAGGCAGAATCCCTATGAGGCCGCCCATACCGCGTTTTGAAATGGCAAAAAAAAGTTGTCTTTTCTACGTCACGTGAGCGGTTCTGCCAATCACAGCGAACCAACTTGGTGACGCCTTCGCCACGCCTTCCAAATCGCTGGAAGCTGAATTCACCCGTCGCTCGGGCGAGAGGCACACGCAGACTATAATATCAGCTTTATGAAAGAACAGCTGACCACGCAGTGCACATATTCAGCCAGCAGGTGGCAGCATATGATAAAACCCATATTGTAGCACAGTTATTACCAAACCTTTTACATCGGTCAACACCTACTAGAAAATATTTGTTCTGGGAATCCCTAACTAATAAATCTTCTTGCCTACTCATCAGACTATTAATAACAAAACTGGGTCACCGATCCCAGGCATTATAGTGTCCTGAACTCGTGGGGGGGAGACATGCTTAATAAGGCCCCAAACTGCCCCCCAGTGTGTGCAGACAGCATGGGGGGTATAGCTGCCAATTACTGCGGGAGCTTCCAAAGTCACTTAGCGATTTGGCCACAGCCTTGCTGCTGTGGATGCAAAGCATTGTGGGTTGCGACTTTGGAAGCTCCAACTGTAATTGACAGCTATAGCACCCACGCTAAGGTGCAGTTTGTGGCCTTATTAAGAGCCGGGGAAGGGAAGACAGGGGGGCACAGCTTCAAAAGTTTGCGCTCCCCTGCACTAGACAACTATTTTGGCGTGCTTCTCTTTTCACTTCATTTCTATGAGATTTCACCATTGAGCACCCGCTAGTATCTTTATTTTTGGAGTGCACGTATACACACAGGTATACACACACACACACACACACACAGGTATACACACAGGTATACATACACACACACACACACACGTAAGGGAGATCAGTTCTTTGTATTTTGAAATAAGCCAAAAGGTTCATCGTTGTGTCGTTAGTGATAATGATATCCCTTTTCTACCAGCCTTTCAAAAACCGCACGGGATTCTCAACAAGCCACAGGGTTTAAAGTGTGGGCAAATGCCAACACACACACACACACACTGCCACGGGGCAGGTTCTTTATTATATTGGGTGCTGTCCCTTCAGATTCGCGGTGCATTAAACGCAGTGAAAAAGCTGTCGGCAGAGAATCCAGTGGCAGTCGTGACGCACAGCAGTGGCAATCATGGCCAGGCCCTGGCATTGGCGGCACAGATGAGCGGTACATGACGACGCCCGTTCCAATATTAAGACCACTCCAAGTTCATATGCACAGTCATTTATGGCATGTTCGTTCCCTAGGAATTCCTGCCTATGTGGTGGTCCCACGGACAGCTGCCTCGTGCAAGAAGTCAGCAATCCGTGCATATGGCGCCCTAATCGTGGAGTGCGACCCTACTGATGAGGTAATAAAGCAGGCATTGTGGTTCTTGAAATTGTCTCTTCCGTTTCTGCTTATTTGCATGTATTTATTTATGTAGCAGGACACATCCGCCTAAAGCAAGAAGGAGCCGGCACTCCCGAGGTCTTCATACAAGAAAAAGAAGAATTTTAATCCACTCGGATCGACCGTTTCGGTCAAACACGCTGACCTTTGTCCTTTATTGATATAGCGCCAGCCATGTACTTAGAGCTTCACAGTAGCGATACACGTGACATAATAATATAACAATGGGAATAAGCGCTTCAGACATACAAGTAGCATTAGGAAAAGGTGTCCCTGCCCCAAGGAGTTCCCACTGTATGTGGTAAGTAGGGGAAACTTTCAGAGACAGTAGGAGGATGTTCTGGTAAGTGCGTCTGCAAGCGGCCATGGTCAGTGCATATCAGATGTATAGTAACAGCCAAAAGGTGGATAGAGAGGGTGCTAGTCGGGTACTGAGGGGAAGGGCATTCCAGAGGTGTGGGGCAGTCGGTGAGAAAGGTTTTGGGCCGGGAGAGGGCTTTAGATACAAAAGAGGTAGAGAGAAGACATCCTTGAGCAGAACGCAAGAGTTGAGCAGGTGTATAGCGAGAAACTAGGGCTGAGATTCAGAGATTTTGGTCTGTACTGTACAGTCACACCACAGAAGACACCTGACTTGTGAGGTGGATTGTAACTGCAGCAAATCAACCACTGCACACTGTCTGATGCATTTAGAAGGTCAGACACTACAATGTAACAATGCAGCAATCTTCATCAATGTTGGATTATGTTTACATTCGTTATTGCATTCAGTTCTTTCTGTACACTTGAAGAAGAGACCTGTGAGGTTTCAAAAGCTCTGCCCACTATACTTTAATCTATGAAGAAATATAACGTCGGCCCCCTAGAAGGTATCAAATTAGGAGACCGGAACTATTTGTATGGTATTAAAACATAAGACATAACCAAAGTAACAAAGTGAATTTCAAAGTTCATATAACCCCAGGTGATTATTGTATTGATTCAAGTTACTGGCAGTTACCACCAGATCAGACACAATGTGTCGCATTTTGATGATTATGGCCATAACTTCTATGACGGGCGGAAACGTCTGGTCACACCGGAGCGCCAGAATGCCGGAACCCAAAACAGCGGTGCACGGTACACAGAGTCTATCCAGACTCAACCTGCCGGGAAAGCGCCTTGTCCTGACCGCAAGGGATTCCCGCTCGAGCTAGGGCAAAAAGGCGCCCAAATACACACTCTCCCAGCCTTACTATGCTAGGTTGGTAGCATCACCACATAGGACCACTAGGGGAAACTCACCCCAAGAGCCACAGTGCACATACAGTAACAACCCGAGTCTAAACTCATCAGGGGGTAGCATTGCCACCAACCAGGCTATGGGTGAATGCCCACCCACTGCTGGTAATCCCTGACTCATGCAGGGAGTCAATCCCACTTCACTGACTAGCGAAGTTAGGAAGTGGTATAGGATGGGAGGAAACAGAGGAGATGTTCTGACGTATGGATTCCACCTTTTCCTTAAAATAGTCAGCAAAGTCCTGAGGTTAGATGGAGGAAGAAGAAGAGGCAGCTGAGGGTGGTTTGAGTAGAGAGTCAAAGACAGAGAAGAGTTGGCGTGGGTTAGACTTGTGTGTGTTGATGAGAGAAGAAAAGTAGGCTTATTTAGCCTGAGGGCAGAGTTGAAACAGGATAGCATACATTTGTAGTGAAGGAAGTCTGCGAGAGTAAGATTTCCTCCAGAGGCGTTCAGAGGAACGAGTGGAGGAACGCAGCATGTGTGTGTGGGAATTTAGCCAGGGTCTAGGGTTAGAAGGGCGAGTGCGGCAGAGAGAAAGCGGGGCATGTAGATCAAGAGAGGAGGACAATGCAGAGTAGTAGTTCCTGACCAGGTTGTCAGTGTCTAGAGCAGAACTGAGAGAGGAGAGGGAGGAGCGTAAAGTTGAATCAAAGGCTGGTAGGTTAACAGAGCGCAGGTTTCTGCAGAAATGAGGGGGAGATGAGAAGGGGAGAAGCGAGAGAGAGAAAATGAGATGAGGTGATGGTCAGAGAGAGGAAAGGGGGAAATGGAGAAATCCGAGAGAAAAGATTTTAGTGAAAACCAGATTAAGGTAGTGGCCATGCTTGTGGGTGCTGGCTGCAGTCCACTGTTGAAGGCCAAAAGAAGAGGTTAGAGAAAGAAAGCAGGAAGCCCAAAGAAGAGAGGGGTCATCAATGTTGCAGTTGAAGTCCCCAAGGAGAAGAACAGGGGAGTCTGAGGAGAGAAAGAAAGAGAGCCAGGATTCAAAGTGAGAAAGGCAGAACGGGGGTGAGTTGAGGTAGGTGGGCGATTGATGACCGCCACGTGCACAGGAAGAGGAGAGAAGATCTGGACAGCGTGAGCCTCAAAGGAGGGAAAAGCAAGAGATGGAGGAATAGGTAGGGTATGGTAATGGCAGAGGAGCCCCACGCCTCCACCCCTGTCACCAGGGTGCAGAGTGTGGAAGTAAGAAAGGCCACCATAAGAGGGCAGCTTCCAGTCAGACTGAGTGAGCCAGGTCTCAGTTATAGTAAAGAGGAGCAGAGAGTGAGAAAGAAGCCATGCACAGAGAGGAACTTGTTAGACAGGGAGCGAGCATTCCAAAGAGCACAGGAGAATGGGAGAGAAGAGGGAGGGTGGCAGGGGAAGGGTATGATGTTGGAGGGGTTGACACCAGAAGGAGTAGAAGTTGCATTTGGCAGGCGAGGACGAGAGCATGTAGAAACAAGGAAGGGACCAGGATTGGGAGAGATATCCCCTGAAGCAAGGAGAAGCATGGAAAGAAAGAGAATGTGTGAGGCTGATTTGTAGGGGTGTGTTTTAGTGCAGGGGGTATAGCTGTGTGGTGACAGAGGGCGCAGGTAAGAAAGTAGTTCATGTGAACTGAGAAGTGGCGAAGAAAGGAGAGATGGAGATATATGAATAGAGTTAGAGATATAATGAGGCTGGTAGAAAGAAGTGCATAATTTGAAAACAAGTGAGGCCATAGTAAATATAAATAGCGAAGGCGGCATCACAACAATAATAACGTGCGGAAATGTACTGCTTTCAATTGAATGTTTAACTATCTTTTACAAGTCCCGAGTCGAGGTGGCAGCTCAAACTATTAAGGAGACCGGGGGTGTTTTGGTTCACTCAAGCCAGGGCCCTGCTGTGATTGCAGGACAGGGAACCATTGGACTGGAAGTGCTACAGCAGGTACTGCTCAGATATTAAAATAAGCATTGCTTTTCAAGTTAAAATGCCGCCTTCTGCTTCCAACTGCTTTGTCTTGTTTGTCAGGTGCCAGACGTGGAAGCGCTGGTGATACCAGTAGGAGGAGGGGGCATGATTGCAGGGATAGCTGTTGCTGTGAAGGTCAGCATTACCCCAGGATTATCTCTCACCTTCTTACCCCATTGAAGGTACAACCCTCACAGTGTCTGTTCCACAGGCACTCAAGCCTCATGTGAAAATATATGCAGCTGAACCTTTAAATGCTGACGACTGCTATCGCTCAACGATTAACGGGATGCTGACCCCTAACCTCCTACCTCCTGACACCATTGCAGATGGTGTCAAGACTAGCATCGGGCCCAACACCTGGCCCATTATCCGAGACCTGGTGGATGATGTGTTCGTGGTCACTGAGGAGGAAATTAAGGTAATACCCAGTGATATCCTCCCTGATTCAGTCACTGCAACTATAACTTCATCAGATCGCATGGTCTATGAAATAAACATCAAAAGAGGCAGAGGCTGCAACATTAGTCACAGCCCTGACACTGTAGTTGGCCGATTAAATGATATCCTTAGATCCAGCTGTGCACTATTGTACTGGAAATTCAGTGGATCTGAAATCTAGCGACGTATTACTAACCAGTAATATACGAGCTGTATTACAGAATCCGTACTTGTACTACTATGAACCAATGTGACGAAGGACATATAGGCCTAACTGGATGATGGATGCCTACATTATATATCAAATGGAAATATTACTGTGTGCTCATTTGCATGTCTTAGACAGGTATGCAACCCCGCCTTTCACCATTATCACACAGCGCTTCCACTGCAGCAAGGGATTCTGGGAAATGACATGCAAATGAGCACAGTGCCACCTTTTGCTTCAAAACCATTAACATGGTCCCCTGTAAGCTTATGCTTGCTGCATTTCACAGCTTTGAGCACAGCCTGGGTTAAGATGCATAGCCAGTAAACCCACCCACAGACAGCCGTTTCGACCTTAATGTGTCTCGTCAGTGTGAGGTTGGTTATACTGGCTTTGCAAAATGAAGCTTTAGGATAGGTTTCACCACACTTAGTTAAGTTATGGTGGTTAAAAAAAGTGACACAAACCCTCCACAGCAAAGCATATAGCAAATGGAAATATTACTGTGTGCTCATTTGCATGTCTAAGACAATATATATATATATATATATATATATATATATATATATATATATATATATATATATATATATATATATTATTACAGTGTTCGACAAACCTATACATTTGCTCGCCCCGGGCGAGTGGATTTAACCCCCGGGCGAGTAAATATTGGCCCAAGCAGCACACGTTTGGTACTAGGTGGCGAGTAGATTTTTTTGTGTGGCGAGTAGATTTTTTGATGATTTGTCAACCACTAATATATATATATATATATATATATATATCTCCAAATGAAGAAAAAACAAAGGACAGCGTTTTCCAAAAATCTGGGGCTCAGCAATGATGAAAGAATAACTTTTATTAAAGGGTTGACAACATGGAGGTGTACAAATGTACCTCTGATGCGTTTCACGCTGTAATAGCGCTTTATCCGAGGTGTTTTTTTTTTTTAAACTTTATCAACATGTGAACCCCACACCTGGAATGCCTTTAATTTGCTCGTTTCCCTCGTGACATCATGGTGATGAACAAGAGTTTATAAAGCTCCCCCCTCTACTGCCTTCCCTATCTATATTGACTAGAGACATAACATAAAACACAGACAAAGCTCAGTGCACATCCAGAAAAACTTATATACGGTACAGTGCCTAAATATACATGTATAAATAACTAATAAATAAAATGGTCTTTTAGTTTAACATTTTGGCCAAATTGTTGTAAGCCCTTGAGCCAAACTTCACGGCAGACCACGTTCAAGGGTCCCTACACTAATATAAATTCTTAATAACCTGTGCATTGCCAGGAAGAATGATTTATAATGAATCTGTCAATATGAGTTGCAAAAGTTCTAAGTCTGATTGAAGCCTTTATTAACCTGTACATTACCAGGAAAAGCACTCTGTAATAGATTTGTCACGATCACACTGCATGCAGGCAAGTTCCCCTAATAGCTGGAGATGCCATGGAGTGAGCTTTTAACCATTTAAATGTGGGAGGGAGTGAGCTTCCTTTAGTGTAGGGACCCTTGAACGTGGTCTGCCGTGAAGTTTGGCTCAAGGGCTTACAACAATTTGGCCAAAATGTTAAACTAAAAGACCATTTTATTTATTAGTTATTTATACATGTATATTTAGGCACTGTACCGTATATAAGTTTTTCTGGATGTGCACTGAGCTTTGTCTGTGTTTTATGTTATGTCTCTGGTTTTAAATATAAATTGCCATGCTCAGTAGCACTCCTCTGTGAAACTTATATGCTTATATATATGTTGTGGGTATTTTGGGGGTTCAATTTGAGCTTGTAGGTGTTCTGTATGTTTTATAATTCTTGTGCAGCTAGTCTTGGCTGTTTTGGAGGGTGGCAACCTCCTATCCAATTGAAGCTCACTCCCTCCCACATTTAAATGGTTAAAAGCTCACTCCATGGCATCTCCAGCTATTAGGGGAACTTGCCTGCATGCAGTGTGATTGTGACAAATCTATTACAGAGTGCTTTTCCTGGTAATGTACAGGTTAATAAAGGCTTCAATCAGACTTAGAACTTTTGCAACTCATATTGACAGATTTATTATAAATCATTCTTCCTGGCAATGCACAGGTTATTAAGAATTTATATTAGTGTAGGGACCCTTGAACGTGGTCTGCCGTGAAGTTTGGCTCAAGGGCTTACAACAATTTGGCCAAAATGTTAAACTAAAAGACCATTTTATTTATTAGTTATTTATACATGTATATTTAGGCACTGTACCGTATATAAGTTTTTCTGGATGTGCACTGAGCTTTGTCTGTGTTTTATGTTATGTCTCTGGTTTTAAATATAAATTGCCATGCTCAGTAGCACTCCTCTGTGAAACTTATATGCTTATATATATGTTGTGGGTATTTTGGGGGTTCAATTTGAGCTTGTAGGTGTTCTGTATGTTCTATCTATATTGACCTTAGATTTGAAGCACGATTGACCGAGGCAACCCCCAAGTAAAACAATTTTAACAGCACTTCCACCAGTAACCCGTGTTATTGCACCCAAGATGACTTCCATGTCTTGTTGATTTATTCCTTCCCCCCCTTACATGGTCTTCTTCCAATCTCAGGTTGCTACTCTGTTGGTGTGGGGACGGATGAAGCTGCTGATCGAGCCAACGGCTGGCCTAGGTTTAGCTGTAGTTCTCTCCAAGCGTTTCCAAGAGGTTACCAGCAATGTACAGAATGTGTGTGTGGTGCTGTGTGGGGGAAACCTGGACCTTGGGAACACAGACTGGTTACTGGCCAAACAGGCGGTAACAAGAGACCCAGCAGTGGGGGAAGCAGCACTGCAATAGACTCGGAAGCAGTCACGTAATCTAAACCAGTCGAGGACAGCGTTGACTCAATAGGAGGATGGCGCGAGGGGACTCTGGGCCGTGTTTGTGTCAGGAGAGACGAAGAGTGCTGCTCATCCCAGGAGCATTGGTCTATATACTTTAAAGGTCATTTGTGTTTTTATATTGCTGGGTTTAAAAAAAAAAGAAAACACATTTTTGCACTGTGTCCCCTCTTTCCTCTACGAAATACATCTCTGAGACAACTACCCAAGAACTGAAGCTCGTTTACATCTCAAAAGGCTTTTTAACCATTTACACTTGGGAGTACATTGCCCATTTTTGTTCAAATCCATGTCATTTTGGGGGGTGGGTGAATCACAAACTCAAGAGCACTTGCACAACCCTCTGTGTTTTATCCATGGGATATTCAGAAAGTTCCTCTTTGTGGAGCTGCATTTATAAGAAGGGTTGTATTTCTATTAATGTTTATATTCACAGCATTTCACTGTTGAACCTATTTGATTCACTAGCTGTGTGTGTGTGGAGTGATTTGTGCTGGCACTTTTGTTTTTCACCAGTAACAAGATGTAAATCAACAAAAGCTCCAGGCCACCACAGCTCGTGTGAAAGGAAAGAGGAGCTGAACCTATACTGCTGCTGGATTTGTGGAGGGAGATGGCAGCATTTCCTTCCACTTACTAAAAGAAGACATTGGAGGCATCACATTGTTTTTGTAATTTGTTATAATTTCACACATCTGAAAATGCCTGAACACTTAAAAATAAATACAATTTGCAGATCTGGGTCTCTTCCAAGGCACATAGGGGAGCTGAAGTTGGTGCAGTGCACGTGACGCCCACTGCTTATTCCATCTCCACCTCCCCTGGGTCGACGGTGCTCTCATTCTTCACCCAAGTCACTGGCCGAGCCACGTATGGGTCAAAGTTCCATTTGGGATACACACGCTTAAACAGGTTCATAAGGACAGTGTCCTGCGACTTCAGCTGCCCATCAAAATGGCACTTCATGTGTCCGTGTGTTCCTGGCAGGGAGAAAATAATAATTAACAACCAAAAGAGAATACTGGTAATAGTGTGTTAGCGTGGTGGGTGGGTGGGTAGCTAGTGTGCTGTCAAAAGTCAATAAGATGAGGAAAGTAAAAGAGCCGGCACTCCAGAGGACTTTTGGTGTAAAAGTGAAGGTTTGAGAATACATTTCGGTCCTTACTTGGACCTGTCATTCTTGACAAACGTCCAAAACGTTGATCTATCAATAAGACCTTCACTTTTACCCCAGAAGTCCTCTTGAGTGCCGGTTCTTTCCTTATCTGAACGTCACTCCTTGTGGAAGGCTGAGCACCCGTGGCAGATATTACTGGACTACTGCGAGTGCTCCTTTTGTATTCAAAGGCAATAATAAGACAGCAGACAAAACCTCCTACTTACCCAAAGGCTCCTTGATATGTCCCCTGCGGCCCCACTTTGTGCGCAACTCCACCGGCTTAAACCACAGAATGTCCTCTGCGAAACAGAACACATTTCTTCATTGCATATTGTTCACGTTATTTTTTACCCAATTACATCTACCTGAGCAGGATGAAGTGTTTAGATCAAACGTTCCAATATCTGAGCCACTGAGCATCAGGTTTGCACAGATGTTACAGCCGACTTACACAGCAGAGACCATCTCTCCAGGCCCTACTAATAGACGCTGGAACAGACTGAGAAGAACATGCTCCTCTTATCTTTATACACGAGAGATATATTTGTAGTGACTCACAGTGCAACATTAAATTTGTTCTAGTTCCAAAAGAAACCACAAATTACATTGTGCCGCTCAGATTGATTTAAGACCACTTTTTATTAACTCACATTTTTGCAAAAAACGTAAATTTAAAATTAAATAAAATAGTAATCTAGACAATTTTAGCCCTCCAGTAATCACTACAAACCATTTAACGGTGTCACCCAGCCCCCAACAACTATGTCCATTGCATGCAATTTAACTGGCAGTGCCCATACCTCTGTTGAAGAACATGTATCGCACCACTGCTGTACGTTTCAGGATTTTCAACGGGTGGCCGCTCAGCACGATTCTTTTGACGATTATTCGGTCAGGATTGACACTCAGCAGGGAACCAGTGGCCACCAGATCCTGCATCCCTAGAGAAGGGACATGTGCAAATTAGGCAGGCCCCTCCTCTGCATACTAATGCCCTTCCTCCATAGCACACAGAAAGGGACAAGGCTCACCATTACTCCGCTGCTTAAATAGGAGCACCGATGCGGGTGGGAAAGTAATGGGTGCATACACCGTGGCGACCACAGCAGTGTCCGACTGCAGGAAACGTTCAGATTTGTGTTTATCAGCTGGAGAAAGGAAAAAAATAAATACACCAGTCACTAAAACCATGCCACAGCCGGGTGTAAGAAACTGGGAATTTAGAGTCAGTTATTAGGAAACTAAAGTCTCAATTATTACTGCTCTGAAGAGAGATGGCATGGAACAGCTCATTGCAAGTGCGTGCCTAGGTACTCTTAAAACAGAAAATAGTGTGCGCAAAGAAGGAATAAGACGAATGGTCATGGCAAGGTGGGAGAGAACGTTGCTATGAAATAGTCTACGTCGTATTGGTAGCATAACCTATGCAAAAGTGCGAGACTGAAATAAAACATCTTCGTAGAAAGTCAAGTGTACATGGGCTGGATAATCTGGCAGGACAGGGTTTAAAAGATGCAAATGGTACATGTAAAATGAGACTAAAAGGAATGACTGTACAAATGGAGTAAGGTACAGGTGCAGCCGCCAGTGGTTTTGCCAGGTAGTGGATATTTTTAAGATAAAAAGGAAAGGGGAAACACAAGGGAGAGGAGGGGAAGGGTCTGGCTGACCGCTTGTTGGAAGAGCATGCAGGTTTCAGACCTGACGTGTGCTGAGAGTAGAGCGGAGATGCCCGGAAGCGCCTGAAGCCACAGTGGAATATCAGCTCCTCTTTGGCTTGAACTGGCTCACTGTTGCCAGGATATCGCCGTACCAGCATATTTAACACAGACATCTGCAGACACAGAATTAGCATTCACCAAGTAGCAGAATTCATGGTTACAACTGTAATTAATGCATATCCACAAAAGTAGGCAAAATAGGTTCTCAGCACACAGCCACAGAGAATCAGGGTTAGAATGATGAAAAAAAAATGATTAAGCAAACAAAAAAAATAATCCAGAAGTCTAGCACTCTCCTACGTGTTTCGTGCCTGGTGTCCCTTTATCAAGGAGACAGGAACTGCAAAAAATGAAGTCCTTTTAAAATTAGCTGTTTTGGCAGTTTTCGTGCCAAAAACGTGATGACATCACGACGCTCCGCGAATGCATACCACTCGACGACAGCCCTCTCCCCCCCCTTGTGACCTATGCATTGGTCAACCCTCTGCCATTGGTGTCCTGAACGCATGCGCGGAATGGACACGCCCCCATGACGTCGGGCATCCCCGTGGTAACCGCCCAAACAAAATAGAAATTCTGAAATCTTAACGATGCATTAGACATTTTTTCTTTGACACCTCACTGAATGTTCTGTATATACAATTTTGAATGTTATACTTTACCCCTGTATTCCTGTGTCTCCATTTTTGGATTATCATATACAATATAATTATGTGATCTAGTACTACAGCACAAATACCACTGCTGCTGCTTTTTTTTTTTTTTTTGCAATACTACATAACCACAAAAGTGCCTCGCCATTAATTTCCCAAAACACCACAACTCACATTTGAACAAACACTTCTCTGCCCCCTTATCTTAGGATCACTCTTCCCTACCTTAAGTTCTGCCACACTACTTACCATAAGGAAACAAAAACATGATGTTGCTTGTATGAAACTCGTATGAATAAGAACAATGCACTTACCTTCTGTTCATGGCGGAGAAGTGAACAGAGGACAAGTGGACCTCCTTGACTGAAATGTTCCATCACAGAGACCGGTACATCGCTGATGTGCACTGTAACATACCAGCCAACCTGAGGATAACAGGAGAGGCTGTCAAACATGGGTGCAAAATCAAAAACAAAAAGTCCTTGTGGTAAATCTTTATTATGAAAAAGAGTACATTCAGTCCTCGGTTAACCAACGGAATTTGTTCTGGAAGTAGCGTTGGATAGTGAAACCGGTGTAAAGTGAGTCCCATGTTAATCAGTGGCGGTGAGCGCTGGATAACGCATTCCGGCGTCGAAAACGGCACACAGGGTTGCATTGTAAAGCGTTGGATATGCCATTCGTTGTAAATGGAAACGGATAACGAGGGCTACCTGTATTCAAGTTTGAGACAAGAGCTAACTCTGACTTTGCATCAGGGCAGAAATCGTACATGCTCTGTAGAAAACAGGTACAGTAGTGTGCCTGTTATTACATAACGTTATTTGATTAATATGGAAGGCATCATATTTACCATGGCCCCTTCAGTTTTCTCTTCCACCATCTGTCTGAAGACGTGCTTCCTAGTTCTGAGGAAGTCATGAAACTGGAAGATGCGAGCGTAGTCTCTGGGGAGGTTTTCCTTGGCATCCCATGGGGACGTGCGGAAACTTTTTAAGCCACGATATTTCTGGAACCTGCAGGATAATTGAGGTCTGTGAGCAAAGATGAAGGCACAGACAGGTAGGAACTGCTCTTGCCAAACAGTTTCATGCGATAACAGGGGGATGTAGAAACGTTCCCCCCTTCATACCGGACTTTAGCCTGCTGGTCCCGAGGAGTATCCACTTCGTCAGGAAACAGCTCATCCTGTCGTTGCAGCTTGTACTTCTCCAGCATCTGCTCATCCTCCTCCTCATCAAGGTTCTCGTCGTATTTGTCATCTCGTGTACTATCAGGTATAGTCAGAGACTCGCTCTCCTCATTATCACTACCTTCTTCCTCCTTACGTAGAGCAAGGTACAAAACAGAGAAACTAGTTACAAAAAGATAACCACTCTCTCCAACAATCCTATCTGTGTACACCTTGTGTTGGTTTTCTGGTGTCTATGCACACAGTATGAAGTGGACCACTCTACAACAGCTCTGCACTCACTTCAGAAGCTGGTTCATCCATAGCATCTTCCTGGTCATCCTCCATATCATCTTCACTGCCCTCGTCTTCGCTTTCTTCATCATCGTCATCGTCGTCACCATCATCATCCAAGATCCATGCGGCCTGGTAACTGGAAGTCCCTTTGGGAACCTTCTTTACAACTCTTACCCTTTCCCTTAAAGCATCTATGGGGGAAAACAAAAACAAAAAAAGTCCATTCTAGAGACGTACATCTGTGCTTACAAGATGCTGCAGTAACCATACACCAGGCAAGATAAGAACAGTTTACTTTCTTTGCATCAGCACAAATACCCAACTATTTCTTGCATCCACTAAAACTACTGACAAATAAACCTGACAAAATTAGAATTTCTTTTAAATAATCTATTATGCAACATGAAAGGTTTTGCAGTTCGTTATGATGCATCCAGTTACCAACACAAATATGGCTCCAAAACGGTATACTTGTGCTCCTAACAAAGCAGTTATTTCTTACATACGTGAACACCACCATAACATTCCCTACTAATGAAGATTTTCTAACAAGAAAAACAAAACCATGAACCTCTTAAATGACCTTTGTGTGTTAGTTTGTAAAGCAGCTTAAATATGTGCGTTTACACAACGGTTTGTAAAGGATCCAGATCTGCTTAGTGTGTTTGCACTGTTTATACACTATAATTGCAGACACTTCAAAGATTTTCAGACAAAAAGGCCAAAAACTAAAAACACACGCACAACGCATGAGAGAAAATGAGACACAACCAGCATCCAGATATCATGGCACAGCTACTCGCCTTCAGCCTCCTTCAGCTCCTCTTCTGTAGGCCAGGTCTGCTCCCCCTCCATAGGATCTGGGACCACCTCAGACTGCAGTGACTCCTGCACAGTGGTGTTTGCCCTCATCAGGACCTTCACATCTTCGTCCATCTCAGAGGATTTATCACCAGGCTCGTCCTGCAAAGAAACAAAGAGGAGCTTAGCGCAGACACAAATAAATAATATTGTTCATAAAGTCTTCTTAACAGTACACTGCTCATAGCAAGCTGTGGGTTGTACACAAAACAACAGCACGCCATGACATTTGGGGATGGGGGGGTGTTGGGGGAAAATAAACTATAGAAAAACAAAAAGAACGATTCCTGCGCTCCTACCAATTAGGCTAAGATAAAATAATATTCTCATGAAAAAGGGTATTTTGTTAAACCCTTTGGCCAAAGCATTTGTAAGCCTGCATGGCATGTCAAGGCATACCAGTTAATGCAGGACACACACGGAAAAAGTGTAAAAGCCCTGAAGGGGTTAAATAAAGCATGAGCTTATGTGAGTACAGGCATAAGCCCGCATTAACGTACGCAATGGGACCGGAGCATATATGTAAAATGAAAATGTACTTAAAGTGAAGCACTACCTTTTTCCCACTTATCGATGCATGTACTGTACTGCAATCGTCCTATATGTGCATAACTGATGTAAATAACGCATTTGTAACAGGCTCTATAGTCTCCCAGCTTGCGCACAGCTTCGGTACAGGTAGGGAGCCGGTATTGCTGTTCAGGACGTGCTGACAGGCTCATGCGCGAGCTGGCGCTTGCCTATTGGGCGATATGTCCTTACTCGCGAGTGTATCGTATATTCCGGCGTATAAGACGACTTTTTAAACCAGGAAAATATTCTCAAAAGTCGGGGGTCGTCTTATACGCCGGGTATAGTCTTATACGCCGGCAAAGTGCGGGCAGACGCGGCTTCCTTGTTTATTTTTTCTGGCGTGCCGCGCGTCAGCCAAGTGCGCCAGGCCAGCGGTGCGCAAACTGGGGGGCGCAGCCTGTGCGGCGAAACCTGGGGGCAGAGCAGTGGCAGGCAGAAGCTCCATGCTGCTGCTGTTTCCCTGTGCTTGCAGAGGGGGCGGAGCGTCCCTCTACACACAGACACAAGCCCTCCTCTTCCTGTCTTTACTCCTCCAGTGTTCAGCAGCGTGGGGAGCCGAGCATGCAGTACAGCAGTACTTTCACGTGTGTGTGTGTGTATAGTGATGTGTGAGTGTATAGTGATGTGTGTGTGTGTGTGTGTGCGTGTATAGTGATGTGTGTGTGTGTGTGTGTGCGTGTATAGTGATGTGTGTGTGTGTGTGTGTGCGTGTATAGTGATGTGTGTGTGTGTGTGTGTGCGTGTATAGTGATGTGTGTGTGTGTGTGTGTGCGTGTATAGTGATGTGTGTGTGTGTGCGTGTATAGTGATGTGTGTGTGTGTGCGTGTATAGTGATGTGTGTGTGTGTGCGTGTATAGTGATGTGTGTGTGTGTGCGTGTATAGTGATGTGTATGTGTGTGTGCGTGTATGTGTATAGTGATGTGTGTGTGTGTGCGTGTATAGTGATGTGTATGTGTGTGTGTGTGCGCGTGTATAGTGATGTGTATGTGTGTGTGTGTGCGTGTATAGTGATGTGTATGTGTGTGTGTGCGTGTATAGTGATGTGTATGTATGTATATATAGTGGTGTGTGTGTGTGTGTGTGTATGGGTAGGAGTGTGTGTGTGTGTGTGTGTGTATGGGTAGGAGTGTGTGTGTGTGTGTGTGTGTGTGTGTATGGGTAGGAGTGTGTGTATGGGTAGGAGTGTGTGTATGGGTAGGAGTGTGTGTATGGGTAGGAGTGTGTGTATGGGTAGGAGTGTGTGTATGGGTAGGAGTGTGTGTATGGGTAGGAGTGTGTGTATGGGTAGGAGTGTGTGTATGGGTAGGAGTGTGTGTATGGGTAGGAGTGTGTGTATGGGTAGGAGTGTGTGTATGGGTAGGAGTGTGTGTATGGGTAGGAGTGTGTGTATGGGTAGGAGTGTGTGTATGGGTAGGAGTGTGTGTATGGGTAGGAGTGTGTGTATGGGTAGGAGTGTGTGTATGGGTAGGAGTGTGTGTATGGGTAGGAGTGTGTGTATGGGTAGGAGTGTGTGTATGGGTAGGAGTGTGTGTATGGGTAGGAGTGTGTGTATGGGTAGGAGTGTGTGTATGGGTAGGAGTGTGTGTATGGGTAGGAGTGTGTGTGTGTGTGTGTATGGGTAGGAGTGTGTGTGTGTGTGTGTATGGGTAGGAGTGTGTGTGTGTGTGTGTATGGGTAGGAGTGTGTGTGTGTGTGTGTGTGTGTGTGTGTGTGTGTGTGTGTGTGTGTGTGTAGGAGTGTGTAGGAGTGTGTAGGAGTGTGTAGGAGTGTGTAGGAGTGTGTAGGAGTGTGTAGGAGTGTGTAGGAGTGTGTAGGAGTGTGTAGGAGTGTGTAGGAGTGTGTAGGAGTGTGTGTGTGTGTGTGTGTGTGTGTGTGTGTGTGTGTGTGTGTGTGTGTGTGTGTGTGTGTGTGTGTGTGTGTGTGTGTGTGTGTGTGTGTGTATATATATATATATATATATATATATATATATATATATATATATATATATATATATATATATAGTGGTGTGTGTGTGTATATATATATATATATATATATATATATATATATATATATATATAGTGATGTGTGTGTATATAGTGATGTGTGTGTGTGTGTGTCCCAAACTCTATATTTTAACTGGAAAAGTTGGGGGTCGTCTTATACGCCCAGTCGTCTTATACGCCGGAATAAACGGGGAATATACGGTACTTAAAGTGAGTGTCCTTAAACCGGGGTATGCCTGTAGTGCAATTAAAATCTGGCTAAAGCCAGTATCATACTTACCTTTGCTATAAAAGGTAAACTGGGTGCACAAATTACCTGGTGTGAATATAATAAAACTTACACATATATCTCTCTGTCAGCCTTACACATTCACCTGCCATACAATCATTGTATGGTAGGTGAATGTGTAAGGCTGACAGAGAGATATATATGGAATAGGGATTGGCATTTGGTGCCAACAGGGCATGTACAACCGAGTTGTTTAAATATTGTGGCAAGATTTAGAACTGTACATTTTCAATAATGGATATAACACACCTGTCACTAAATAACAGCGGAAGACTTACAGGATGACATTTTAAGCAAAGTAAACTACACCAGGAAGCTTAAAGGGACAGAAATCGTACCGCCATCTCCTCGTCCTGCCCTCGCTTTGGCTTGTGTGCTCGGGGATTTAGAGGGCAAGGGTCAGGAGGAGCGTCGATTTGGCTCATTTGGAAGTCTCCATGTCCCACGATGTGCAGCAGCCAGTTCACGTTCAGCGCTTGCCCTCGCACATAGCCAGACACCTTCAGGGTGCCCAGCAGGCCGCTCTCATCATTCGGCAGGAAGTCGGCTCTCTGTGCCAGCAGGTAAGAGCGGCGATCGCGGAATGCCAGGTGCCGCTGCTTCTGAATGGCCATCTGCCTCACAAGCATAGCCACCTCCTGCTCAGTGTCCAGGTGGAGGAGCTTGGCATCAGGAAACCTCTTGTCTGTGGCTTTGCTCAGCTGTTTTTTTAGGTCTGTCCTTTTCTTTAGCGGTAGATCATTCATCCCCTGCACCGCAAGCACTGAGGCCGGGTCATTAGGAAAGGGGGAAGATAAGGGAAGCAAGGTAATCATGTTAGTGAATTTCTCAGCAGTAAATATTGGTAGCTAAGAGAACGAATCGTCTGACTTCATACACAGGAAATTAACAAAATTAAAGAGGAAATCCCAGCAGCACTTTAAAACAAAAACAGAGAGAAAATATATATATTTTTTTTTTAAAGGACTGTTCCAAGCAATATCCTACGTGTTTTTTTTTTATTCAACTCAATGCTATTTTTAAATTAGTTTTAAAATAATGAGCATAATTTGATTTCTATAGCAGGCTTTAGCACACCTCCCAAGCAGTGCGACATCTTTGTAACACTTTCCTGTTTGTGATAATTTGTTGCCAATATTCCCAGCAGTTTGAGCTGTAAACTGTAGCAATAGATAATGTTACCGTAGTAATATATGAATACATTGTAGTAGAGTTACACTGATGGATTGATTTGAAATTGAGGCAGCCATTTAGTGAACACAGGGAAGCAGGATTTTGCTGATCGATTACGCTGCATATATTAAAACATTGTTTTTGTTAAACTGCTTGGAGTGCCTCTAATATATGCAGCCTTTGATTACCTTTATTCAAAACAAATTACTTAAGCTGCCAATAGATTTGTTCTCCTGTAATTGATCCCTTTCTTTCCAGGGTATACCAAATGGCTGCCTTTCAGTTTCAATCAATCCTTCAGTCAGTGTAACTCAGCAGCTCCAATGTATTCTTATATTAGTATATTAGAGTTATTTACTATATGCATGCCATGCTGTCACCTAATCAATAAATTGATTTTAGTAGTTTCACCATTGTAGCCCCATCATTTTTGCCGCTGTGCTCCGTTTTTCCTCCTTTTCCGGATTTCCTGCATCTATTCTACAGCGTGAGGCACGCCAACGTGCAGCGGACGGCATCACATCGTGAGTAACAATATATACTTACCACCTTATGGTTACCAACAGTGGGAGTATATTGCTGGACTTTTTACATATAAGCTCTAGAGAGGTAGTCCACATAGGAAGAAAAACAGTACTGCTTACTACAGATATGATCTGCATCATGAACCAGGACATACATTCATATCCTCCCTTTCTATGAGCATTATTGATTGTACACCAGACTCCATGATGCCTTGAATTGTTTCCTCTCCAAGCAAGCTTATTGTGTTCAACATAAAACAGATTGTCACCTTGTATCCAAGAATTGGTAGCACGGATCTATGGACATTGTTTCCTTTTGTTTGGCTGTATTCTTATATTACGAAGGTAACATTATCTATTGTTACAGTTTACAGCTCAAACTGCTGGGAACATTGGCAACGAATGATCAAATAGAAAAGTCTTGCAAATATCTTGCACTGCTGGAGAAGTGGTTTAAAACCTGCTATAGAAATCAAAGTATACTCATAAAAAATCGCATTAAGAGTTGAATTAAAAAAAAAAAATTAAGACACGTAGGATATTGCATGGATTGGGTCTTAAGTTTTATTAATTAAGTATCACTCCTACTAAATGATGGTCACTGTATTACCTAAGGTCTGGTAACTTCATTGTGACATTTTCCCGATAATCCATTATACCTTCTCTCCCACTTCAACATACAATTGAAGCGGAGGAATACATCTTTGATAAACACCTACAATACACAGTAATTTATACAGGAATGCCGTTTTCCTGATCCTTTTCCCCCTTAAATTTTTATTTTCAAAATATAATGATAAATTGAAATAAATCATACAATACAAATCATTTACGGACATCCCGTGCATTGCATCGACATCAGATATGGAACGTAGAGTTCCAATTAACATGCACATAATAAAGAGAAAACTTGGGAGTGTGGGGGAGGTAGGGGATGAAGCCCACAGAAACCACCTAGGGTCCCATTACTAATTTAATTTTTGGGATGCCCAATCCCACTGGACACTTGTAATCCGCTCTCAGACTTTCTCCCCCTTATTTTTTAAATGTAATACTGCATAAAAGCCCACAAACTATTATCGCTCCATCTCTATACATCAATGATTACAAGGGATAAGAATATTGCCATTTACATTGCCATATAATCATTCTACTTATCTAAAACTACAGTCCGACATTCACTGAAGTAAATCGCACATGTAACATATTTTTAATGTTTTGTCCCAAAAGCAGCAAAACCAAAGTCCACAGAACAGACTGCTTTATATGGGCCTAACTAAGTGATCACACCTAAGAGATCGTTTTGCTGCATCAATTTCAGTAATTTAAGCCATAAATAAGTTTTACAATATTCACATACGCCTATTTAGAGAAGAGTAATTGGACACCAACATTTCTCTGAAACTGAAAACTCAAAAAGTAGAGCTGCTCATTAATTATCAGGGTTGAGGATGCTTCCTGGACCCCTTAAAATACCTACCATAGCTGGGAAGGCCCTGAGCAAAGAGGCAGGAGAGGCAGTAATCACCGTAACTGTCCCAGCCCTCTTGTGGATCCAGAACAAACAAGAGGGTGTCAGCCACCTTAGCCAAGTCCAACAGAGAATGCAGGTCATCTATGAACAAAGAGAGGGGGTTGATTTATAGGAACTAATTGCAAATGCAGAAAATTGAACATTATTGAGACATAAAAGCATCTGTTGTCTATGGAGAATCTAGAAGTTGATAATAACACAAGTGTGTATGATTTTTGTACCCGTGTCTGCTTGGACGAATCGCCATCTCTGCTTGAGTTTAGGGCAAACCAGAGTAAACATGCCCCCTTTCTGGTCATCATCATGCACCACGTCATCTTCATTACTCTGCATCAACTTCAAGAGGCTGTTGGTGACAATCCCTGCATGCAGTCGGACAACTACCACCAGGTGTGGAGGGCCATCCTTACTGCCCAGGTTCCGCTTCTCTGTGAGGACCTGCAGATAAAGGGAAGAAATAACAAACCAATCACAGTGCTCACTCTTCAATAACACTAATATAGCGAGATGGCAAAGGATCACTACCCAGCACCTCTATCAACACGTAAAAGTGACAACTTGGTCCAAAAATCAGGTTTGTTAAATAGCCAAAGAATGACAATGATAAAATGTTCTTACATATATCACAGACTCAAGGATAAAGTAGGTGACATATGCAAAGTCATCAGGTGGAGATTACATGTTTCATAAGAAACTGATGTTTATTCTGTAACTTTTTTACTCATCTGAAACAAAGCACTTGTTAAAGAGCTGCTAGTTCATCTTATTGGCCCAGAAAGCAGCATTCTCTGCACTGGATACACAGACACACCGGTAGTTGTAAAATATTGACAAATGATAAAATTAACCAGTGTATGTCAACTATATGGCAGTGTAAAAGAATTGCACAGCTTAACAGTTAAATATCATACCACACTGAATAAAGAGAGGGTTTGATAGATTGGCTTAGAGAAAAATATATATATTTGTACTAGCTAGCATATACATTTAAAGTCAGGAATGCCATTTACAGCTCAAACCATCTATAAATGTAGTTTAATCTGGTTGACAGTGAATTTGTGTCAGAACCATCTCACTGAGCCACAGGTAGGTGCTCACTTCCACATTAAGAGAAAGGTCTCCGATCTCCCCATGACACTCACAGCTTCTTTCCTATGCTTGCGGATCTGGCTGGCTTTGTGTCTCCTGTCCAGTTTGTTCAAATGTTTTCTAAGTTTTTTACAAAGGACTTTTGCGGGAACACGGCCTGAGGGGGAAGAAAAGAAATTAAAGATGCACTTATCTGAAAGTCAGAGTTTGCATGCTGAAGATGCAGTGTTTATAGTTACAAAGGATGCCAGGATGTATTATCTCATAATTGGAGAGGGTGTGTGGAGAGAGAGAGAGAGAGATAGAGAGAGAGAGATATATATATATATAGAGATATATATATATATATATATATAATATATATATATATATATATATATATATATATATATATATATATATATATATATATATACACATACACACACACACAACTTTTCAGGGTCATAGATACTGCTCGCACAGACACGGGATGTCAAGTGTTTACTGTAATGCAGTAGTCCTCAAACTCAGTCCTCAAGGGCTATCAACAGGCCAGGTTTTAAGGAAATCTCTGCTTCAGCACACATGGCTCAGTCATTTAAACCGAGCTAGGGATATCCTTAAAACCTGGCCTGTCGGTGGCCCTTGATGACCAAGTTAAAACAGCACCGGATTAGTGCTTCCAAACTGAAGATGCGGCATGTGCAGATAAAAGACAGCAACGGTTACTGCTATCCGGTTCTACATACATGTGCCAACACAAGATATTAAGGTACACAGCCGCACGGATGTGAGGGGTACAGCACACCGTGTTAACAGCGTTTAGGGAGCATAATAAGGCGGTGCTGCCTGCACACCGCATGTCAGTGATGTCTCGGGTCACACTACACGTGGAGCAGCAGCACGTGGGTCAGTGCACCCGGAGCGGGTGTCACCGGCTGCCGCTCTCACCTTTGTTTTCTCTGTCCTGCGCCCCTCGGCCCCGGTGCCTCCCGGTCTTGTGCTGCTTGTTCTGCTGTTTGAAGGCCCCGGGTCGGTGCGCCTCCTGCTGCTGCTCCCCCGCCGCCATGTTATTATTTGGAAGATCTCACGCACAGCAGCACCGGGCCGCCGCACGCACGCACGCCACTTCCGTAATGAAGTATGCCACGCCCAACTCAGGGCGGAAGTCACTCCCATCTCCATGACAACAGGAAAAGCTCGAGGCAGTTAGCTGCCTCGCTCTAGTTTACGCGTGCTTTGCTGCGCATGCGCAATGTGGGATGCTGAATGACTCGCTTTATAAGGCTAAGGCCCCGCTCCCAGAGTCAGCGCACCCGCACTGCTGACAGGCGGTGCGCTGAGATACACAGACCGCGATATGCGGTCTGTAGGGAGCGGGAGCCGGAGCGGGAGGTGGGCGGTTTGACAGGGAGGGGGGGCGTGGCTTGAGCGGAGGGACCCGCTACTCTCCCTCCACGGACTCGGGCTGGAGCTGGAAAGTAAGTTTAAACACACACACGCAGGCACTCATTCATACGCGCACACACACACACGCGCGCACACACAGGCAGGCACTCATACACACACACACGCGCGCACACACAGGCAGGCACTCACGCACTCATACACACACACACAGACAGAGGCAGGCACTCACGCACTCGGGCACACACATACAGGCACGCACACACGCACTCAGACACACAGACAGGCACTCACCTGCTTTCACTCCACACTCCTCCCCGCTCCCCGAAGCCTCTCCTCCTCCCGAAGCCTCCCCTCCCCATTGGCTCACAGCCACACACGTCACGCGTCAACGCTAGGAAACACCATTCTCTTGTGTCTCCAGCGGCTGACGCGCCACAGCGTGTAGTCAGCTGTGCAGCCAGGGGGGACCGGGACCGGCTCGCGAGGATTCCCCTGCTGGTGGGGAACTCGCTACATTGCCGCCCGCGCCAACGAGCGCAGCGGGACCGAGGCCTAACTCTGCGTTGCAGCATTTGGAACGTTGCGCTGTGACTGGTAACCCAATAGATTGGTTGACAACGTTCTAAGAAGAAGGCGTTCTGATTGGCTGATATATCTGACCATTTCATTAGTCGGCATACAGGCAGTCCCCGTTTTAGAACGAATGGCTTATCCAACGCTATGCAATGCATACCTATGTTCATTTTTACAACGCCAAAACGGCTTATCCGACGCTCTTACGACGCTTTGCGCTTTGTGTACACATAAACAACGTTGCAAAGCGTTGTAAGAGCATATATATAATATTATATCATACTATATAATATTATATTATACTATATAATATATTATTTATTATGTTATATTATATATAAGGAAGTTCAAAAAGAAGTAGAAAAGTGGACAACACCTACTGCTTCAGATTCCTGCATTTGATCTACGCTGGAAAGGAGCATATCATCCCAGACTGCACATCTCAGCACTTACTGATTGCTGTGATGTCACCTTTACTTTTTATATTTGCTGTGACCTCACTTATTTTCAAATTATGCACTTCCTTCCACCAGCCTCCATGTCTCTAACTGTATTCATATATCTCCATCTCTCCTTCTTCCCCACTTCTCAGTTCACATGAACTCCTTTCTTACCTGCGCCTTCTGTCACTACACAGCTATACCCCCTGCCCTAAAACACACCCCTACAAATCCTCCTCACACATCCTCTTTCTTTCCATGCTTCTCCTCCTTGCTTCTGGGGATTTCTCTCCCAATCCTGGTCCCTGCCTTATTTCTACATGCTCTCGTCCTCGCCTACCACAGGCAACTTCTACTCCTTCTGGTGTCAACCCCTCCAACCTCATACCCATCCCCTGCCACCCTCCCTCCTCTCTCCCATTCTCCTGTGCCCTTTGGAATGCTCGCTCCCTGTCTAACAAGTTCCTCTCCGTGCATGACTTCATCTCTCTCACTCCCTGCTTCTATTTGCTATAACTGAGACCTGGCTCACTCAGTCTGACTCTGCTCTGGAAGCTGCCCTCTCTTAGGCTGCGTCCATGGTGAGTGATGCCGGGCGGAGGCGCGCTGAGGCTGATGCAAAGCAAGTGCTTTCCCTGGCCTTAGACCGTGCGCCGTCCGGGGGCGTGTCGGGGGGAGGGCCAGTGATGTCACGGAGCTGGTTCGCCCTCATTGGGCGAACCGCTCACGTGACCGGCCCTGCGCTCCCATGAGCGAGAAAATTTTAAATTTTGCTAAGACTTACGCTTCCGCAAGCGTGCCCCTGCTAAAGCCGCTCTCATTGCGGCTGCAGGGACTCGGTGCCGAGCGTAAGCGCACCTCAGCACGGGTCAACGCATAAGTGCTGACCATGCCCGAGGCCTTATGGTGGCCTTTCCTTCTCCCACACTCCGCACCCTGATAGCAGGGGTGGAGGCGTGGGGCTCCTGCTCTCCTCTCTCTGCCGTTACCGAACCCTTCCTATTCCTCCATCTCTTGCTTTTCCCTCCTTTGAGGTTCACACAGTCCAGATCTTCTCGCCTCTCCCTGTCCACGTAGCAGTCATCTATCGCCCACCTACCTCTACTCATCCCCCTTCTGCCTTTCTCTCTCACTTTGAATCCTGGCTCTCTTTCTTTCTCTCCTCAGACTTCCCTGTTCTTCTCCTTGGGGACTTCAACTGCCACATTGATGACCCTTCTCTTCTTTGGGCCTCCCGCTTTCTTTCTCTAACCTCTTCTTTTGGCCTTCAACAGTGGACTGCAGCCAGCACCCACAAGGATGGACACTACCTAGACCTGGTTTTCACTAAAAACTTTTCTCTCATCGATTTCTCCATTTTTCCTTTTCCGCTCTCTGACCATCACCTTATCTCATTTTCTCTCTCCTGCTTCTCCCCCTCTTCATCTCCATCTAGCCCTCGTTTTTGCAGAAACCTGCGCTCTATTGATCTACCAGCTTTTGAGTCCACTGTACGCTCCTCCCTCTCCTCTCTCAGTTCTGCTTCAGACCCTGACAACCTGGTCAGGAACTATAACTCCACCCTATCCTCCTCTCTTGATCTACATGTCTCGCTTTCTCTCAGCCGTCCTCGCCCTTCTAACCCCAGACCCTGGCTAAATTCCCACACGAGCATGCTGCGTTCCTCCACTCGCTCCTCTGAACACCTCTGGAGGAAATCTCATACGCTCGCAAACTTCCTTCACTATAAAATGATGCTATCCTGTTTTAACTCTGCCCTCTCTCAGGCTAAACAAACCTACTTTTCATCACTAATCAACACGCACAAGTCTAACCCACGCCGACTCGTTTCTGTCTTTGGCTCTCTACTCAGACCACCCTCGGCTGCCTCCTCTTCTTCCTCCATCTCACCTCAGGACTTTGCTGACTTTTTTAAGGAAAAGGTGGAATCCATACGTCAGAACATCCCATCTGTTGCCCCCTCCCATCCCACACCGCTTCCTAACTCTCCTGCTTTTCTTGACTCTTTTTCTGCTATCTTGGAGGAGGATGTGTCACTGCTGATCTTCTCTTCTCCCTCTACCACCTGCCCTCTTCATCCCATTCCATCCCATCTCCTAAAACCTCTTGCTCCTTCTATAATCCCTATGCTCACACAGATCTTTAACTCTTCCCTCTACTCTGGTACTTTTCCATCCTCCTTCAAGCATGCAACCGTTATACCATTGCTCAAAAACAGCAAGCTTGACCCTACCTGTCCTTCTAACTATCGACCTGTCTCCCTCCTGCCTTTTGCCTCCAAACTCCTTGAACGTCTTGTAATCTCTCGATTGCTACACTTTCTCAACACCTATTCTCTTCTAGACCCTCTACAATATGGCTTCCGCACTGCTCACTCTACTGAAACAGCCCTCACTAAAATAACCGACAACTTCCATGCTGCCAAAGACAGAGGTCATTACACTGTGCTCATATTACTCGACCTCTCTGCAGCATTTGACACCGTGGACCACCCTCTTCTCCTCCACATTCTCCATACTCTTGGTATTCGGAACAAAGCTCTATCCTGTATCTCCTCTTACCTCTTCCATCGTACTTTGAGTGTCTCTTTTGCTAACACCTTGTAAGGAATCCACACCTCAGTTTACTGCTTACCTTGCCTTACAGACATGTGCAGTCCTGGAACACTCCCCCTGGTATCTACAGCAGCTGTGCAAGCTATGACTGTAGCCCCAGCCTGGGTTCAGTCATTAGAGCAATGCTGTCACACGCCCCTTCTGCTATTGGTTCGCTGACCTTTAAATACAGCATTCCCCACAATGCTTCTCTGCCGAGCATAATCCTTGGATGTTACATGTGTTTTGCCACTAGCCCCAGGCTTGTTATCTCTCGTCACATATCCCTGTTTCTGTTCTAGTTCGTGGTACTTGTTCCAGTTTCCTCCAGGCTTGCTGCTACTTCGCTGAGGCCTGTGTTTCCTGGTTCATGGGGTCTGCTGCTCTCTCTCCATTGCAGAGGCCGTGTCCTGGTTCCTGTGCTGAAGCGGAGGATCTCCAGCGTTTACTTCAGCTCCCTGTTCCCTGAGGCCTGCTGCCCTTTCCGTGGCAGTGGCCTGTCTGCTGAGTCCTGAGGTCTGTAGCTTTCTCTCCATGCACAGGCCATTCTGGACACCTGCGCTGAAGCATTGGTTTACCAGTGCTGCCTGGTGGTGTGCCCACTCTGGTCAGCCTTCTCCTTCCTGAGACCGGCGCCATGGGCCGTGGACGCCACTCGCGCAAACCCCGTTCCCGACCTGCAGCAATTACGCTGAAGCAGGAGGACCTGCTTGATTTTCTGATGCTGACTCCCTGCTTGGACTATGTTTACCCTGATATCTCCAATCCTGACCCTGGCTCGTCCACTGACTACGCTGCTCTCTCCAGTCCCGACCCTGGCTCGTTTGACTATGGATTTCGCATTCCGAATCAGCCAGCACGGTCTAAGGTCGGTTCCCCACCTCAGCAACGCGTTCCGACCCTGGTTTGTGGCGAGCACAATCGTGACACACCTCGTCCTCTATCGATCTCTCTGTGGGGGTACCCCAGGGCTCTGTCTTGGGACCCCTTCTCTTTTCTCTTTACACACTCTCTCTAGGTGACCTAATCACATCTTTTGGGTTTAAATATCACCTCTATGCTGACGACACACAAATTTACCTTTCAACCCGTGACCTTAAACCTGCTATACAGACCAAAGTTTCTGAATGTCTCTCTGGAATATCATCCTGGATGGCCATCCGTCGACTGAAACTTAACATGGCAAAAACAGAGCTCCTTATACTTCCTCCCAAACCTGGTCCTACTACCTCCTTCCACATTACTGTTGGAAATACGATCATTCACCCAGTAGCCCAAGCTCGATGCCTAGGGGTCACACTCGACTCTTCTCTCACATTCGCCCCTCACATTCAAAACGTTTCTAAAATCTGTCGCTTTTTCCTCCGCAATAACACAAAGATACGCCCTTTCCTCTGTTATTCGTCTGCTAAAACTCTGACTCAGGCCCTCATTCTCTCCCGTCTCGATTACTGCAACCTCCTGCTGTCCGGCCTCCCTGCCTCTCACCTGTCTCCCCTACAATCTATCCTAAACGCTGCTGCCAGAATCACTCTACTCTTTCCTAAATCTGTCTCCACGTCTCTCCTCCTGAAATCCCTCTCCTGGCTTCCGATCAAATCCCGCATCTCACACTCCATTCTTCTCCTCACTTTTAAAGCTTTACACTCTTCTGCCCCTCCTTACATCTCAGCCCTAATTTCTCGCTATGCACCATCCCGACTCATGCGTTCTTCTCAAGGATGTCTTCTTTCTACCCCCTTTGTATCTAAAGCCCTCTCCCGCTTTAAACCTTTCTCACTTTCTGCCCCGCACCTCTGGAATGCCCTTCCCCTCAATACCCGACTAGCACCCTCTCTATCCACCTTTAAGACCCACCTTAAGACACATTTGCTTAAAGAAGCATATGAATAGCACTGTTTATAATCCTGGACACATGATATATATAGCTTGGCCCCCTGCAGACGCACTTACCAGAACTCCCTCCTACTGTCTCTATATGTTCCCCTACCTACCAATTAGATTGTAAGCTCCTCAGAGCAGGGACTCCTCTTCCTTAATGTTACTCTTACAGTGTGTCTGAAGCACGTATTCCAATGACCTGTTATTTATATTATTTGTTATTTATATGATCACAACATATATTACTACGGTGATGCGCTATGTATATTTATGGTGCTATATAAATAAAGACACAATATATAATACAGTATATACACTATATAATTTATGTGTGTGCTGCGTATATTATTGCCTGCGTTAAATATTTGGTGTATTTTAGTGTTAAAAATGCCTTCAGGAACGGAACCTTTCATTTAAACAGTGTTCCTATGGGAAAATGTGTTTCGCTTTACAACGTTTCGCTATCCAACGCCATTTTGAGTAACGCATTGTGTCGGATAACCGAGGACTGCCCGTATAGAGTGTTCTGTAGGTCTGAAAATAAAAGTACTGTATCACTTGTGATCACGTCTCAGACAGGTCTGCAACCCGGCCTTTCCCTTTCATCTCTTAACTACAGGGGTGCGCAAAGTGGGGGGAGCAAGATTATTCTGGGGGAGGCGTGGACTTCTACCTTATCTTCAGCGACGCATCGCCATGGCAATATGGTGTCAAATGATGCCGCGGGGTCATGTGACGTGCGTATCGCCATAGCAGCGCACATCAAATGACGCCGCAGGGGTCACGTGATATCACATGACCCCAAGCGTCATTTGATGCTAGATATTAGGTAAGGGCGGTGCGAGCATAGGGGCTAGTAGGCGGGGGGCGCAGCACAGAAAGTTTGCCCGCCCCTGTCTTAACATACAGTGCTTCCATTGCAGCAAGGGATTCTGGGTAATAACATGCAAATGAGCAGTCAAAATTGGCTTTTTGTTTGGCTAATGCATCAAGCATTACTTTTGTATCGGACTGGACATGGACTGATTGTGGTTGTTGTTTTTTTGCACTTGCATTTAATTTCTGTTATTAATTTATGCACTGGTTTCTGTATATGTAGATTTGCATATTTTATATTTGTATTGTTTTTGTTGTGGTTGGTTATCTCATTTAAGGATTTAGCTGATTGCTTCTGTTATTGCTTGTGTAGCATTATTGGGTTTTACATACAATCATCTGGTCCTGTGTTGGACATAGTGATTCTTTGTTTTGATATTAAATGTATACATTTTTTATATTACTGATCCCCGGTGCGCTGTTTGCATTTCCTTGTCAATTCTCCATTTAATGTGACAGCCAAGAACAGTGGAAAGACAATGTTTCAGGTCCCATATGACCAATGACCTTTCATTGGGTCATTGACTTCAAAGGACATTTTTATCCAAAAACGGCTGCTTTGGCAGATATAGAATTACTTCCATAGTTAGTGAAAAGAAAACGACATAAGCAGTAGTTTGAATCATTTCATATATTTTAAAAAAAACCTCATATACAAAAACACAATGTTCCCAGCACCAATAAATAAATACAATACAAGTAACACACTAAATAATTTATCATAAACCCAGTATGTACATAAAAACAACCCTACAAATAAAATGTCCTTTCAACATTCATTGTTAGGGGAGAGAACCCAGTGTTTGCCCATCAAAGAACTTTAACAGGAGCAATAATATGAACACATATTCTGTAAAGATAGGCACAAGCAGTCACAAGGTAAAGTGCACTTACTATAAAAAGAGCATACCATTTTCTCTTATGGATGCCATTGGTAAGCTTCACCATAAGCTGTTGTCCATGGATCAGACCACTCATAGATGATCCAGCTGATATAACTCTCATACATTGTAGTAGTTATTGTTAATGGATAACTGTGAAATACATGGACCAGGGAGAGGGAGCGGCTCAGTGAGTAAAGACACTGACAGGCACAGAGCGTTTGAAGCAGGGTAGTCTGGTTCAATTCCTGGTGTCAGCTCCTTGTGACCTTAGGCAAGTCACGTTATCTCCCTGTGCCTGAGGCACCAAAAACATAGATTGTAAGCTCCACGGGGTAGGGACTGTGCCTGCAAAATGTCTCTGTAAAGCGCTACGTAAAACTAGCAGCGCTATAGAAGAACATGCTATTGTTATTATTTCACCTTAACAGTACAGGCAGACCCTGCATTAACGTACGCAATGGGACCGGAGCATGTATGTAAAGCGAAAATGTACTTAAAGTGAAGCAGTACCTTTTCCACACTTATCGATGCATGTACTGTACTGCAATCGTCATATACAAGCATAACTGATATAAATAACGCATGTGTAACAGACTCTATAGTCTCCCCGCTTGCGCACAGCTTCAGTACAGGTAGGGAGCCGGTATTGCTGTTCAGGACGTGCTGACAGGCGCATGCGCGAGCTGCCGTTTGCCTATTGAGCGAGATGTACTTACTCGCGAGTGCACTTAAACCGGGGTATGCCTGTAGTGAGTTTAATGTAGATAAGCATCTTCCCGAAAAAAACAAAACAGCGCAAGTGACTTCACTAAATAGAAATAAACTCGCCGTGAAAATATGCATCTCCAAATATAACCCACAATCAAAACACAAAAATTAACACAATCTAACCAAAAAGGGAAAAATTAGCCCTAGAAGTACTAAAAGAGAATGAACCTATTGTGATTACAGCTGATGACAAAGTAGGAGACAGGGTAATTATGAGCAGAGACTTCTACCTGAAGGAATCACTAAGAATTCTAGAAGAGGAAAAACGTATGTAGTATTAAAGCAGCAAAACGTGAAACATTATATGTTTTTTTTAAATAAATCAGTTCTTTAGTATTAGTTTTTATTCAACTCAATGCCATTTGTAATGAGTTTTTTTTTTTTATAACTTAAATTTTATTGAATCAAGACAGCATAAAATACATTACAGAATACTTTTGTCTTGTATGCAAACAATATTTTAACAATTATATAAGTAACAACGAGGTCCTGCTGTGCTTCGGGACCCGGTCTTCCGGGTACTTTGGTGTGGACTATATAGTCCAAGCCGACTCTACTTAAATGGACAGACAGACACATATAACTCAACTTAAAAGGGGAGACAATACATACTCACAGAAAAAAAAAAAAAAAAAAAAAAAAAAAAAAAAAAAAAAAAAAATTGAGGCGGGAGGGGAGGGGAGAGGGGTAGGTTGGGGGTGAGGTAGGGGGAGTGCATTGGTAGTATGTGCGGCACGTGGCTCCGTGCTAAGCATCGCAGATGTTTGCAAGCTGAGTCGTCTCTCTTATTACTTATGTTATAATGTTGCTATAAGGGGTCCTGGGTGAATAGAATACTTCCTGTAAGCCCCTCCCAAGGAGAACGCACCTACTGTTATCAGAGCCATATTGAGGACCTCTCAATCCCCGGGATATCTGTCTGTGCCAGCCAAGGCGTCCAGACTTTTAGAAAATTGTCACCAGTATCGTTAACTAAACTCGTTAATTTTTCCATCTGGCAAATGAACCAAATTCGATTCCGAATCTTTGGGATGGTTGGAATATCAGATTGTTTCCATAATGCTGCGATCTCGCACCGCGTTGCAATTGCGAAATGGGCAATTAGTTTGTTATTTGTTTTGGAAAGGCCCGTCAATGGCCTGTTCAGTAGGAACAACCACGGGTCTGGGGGAATGGTGAGATCGAACAGTCTCTGTATCCAATGTCTAATCGCTTCCCACAGTGGAGAGATCCGTGGACAAGACCACAGCATATGTAACAGGTCGGCTGTTCCTCCGCACTGGCGGGGGCACAGGGGAGAGGAACCCGGCACAAACCTTGATAATTTCAGTGGGGTGAGGTACCATCGCATTAGGACTTTATATGCGTTCTCCTTGAGCGTGGTGCATATGGAGCTCTTCGCTGTGGCCATATATATGGCGCTCCATTCTTCATCTTCTAAGTTTTCTCCCAGATCTGTTTCCCATTGAGAACGGAATGAGGGTATCTGCTGCTCATGTTCACCAGAACTGATCACTTCTCCGTATAGCTGAGATGTAAGTCCCTTCGTGTCGGTCTCAGCCAGACAGAGCTTTTCGAAAGATGTTAATAGGGGGTATGGGGCAAGTTTGTTATAAAATGCCCTGATCTGGAGGTATCTAAAGAATTCTGAGTGAGGGATCTCTTTTTCTTCCCTGATATGGTCGAATGTTTTGATTTTTCTGTCGTGACCCTCCAGATCTCTAATCCGATTGTAGCCCCTCTGTCTCCAGATTGAGATATTACTGACTGATAGACCTGGAGCGAAATCAGGGTTATTCCAAATGGGTGTTGCCATAGAATGTTTTGTCGTAAGGGAATACCGAAATTTCGTAGACTCCCAAATTGACACTGAGTTGGTCATCGAGGAGAGCGGCATGGCGGTAAATTTTCGCGCCGTTTTAGGTAACCAAATTAAGCTGCTCAGTTCCAGAGGTGCACATGCAGCATTTTCTAATTCCACCCATCTCTTTAACTTTGGGTTAGAATGCCATTGTACAATCTGACTTAATTGTGCCGCCTTGTAATATGATACCAGGCAGGGTACAGCCAGGCCGCCCGCCGCCACAGATCGTTTCATATTTAATTTACTTACTCTTGGTTTTTTACCTCCCCAGATGAATTTGGATATTTCAGATTGAAGTGAGTGCAAGTCCCTCCAACTGAGTGGCACTGGGAGAGTTTGGAAGAGGTATAATAAACGGGGGAGTAAATTCATTTTGACACTATGGATACGTCCAATCCAGGATATCCTTTTGGATGTCCACTTCCGTAAATCAGATTTTAAGGTCCGAATCAGGTTGGGGTAATTTGCATTGTACACGTCTTTTACAGTTTTGGTGATGTGGACACCCAGGTATTTTATGTGGTTTTGTTGCCAATTAAATTTGAAATTTAATTTTAGTAATTTCTCCATGTGTCTAGGGAGGTTGATGTTGAGGGCTTCCGATTTGGATTGATTGATTTTGAAGCCGGAGACCTTAGAAAATCGATCTAGTAGGTCGAAGAGGTTTGGTAGGGATGTAAGGGGTTTTGTGATAATCAAGAGGATGTCATCCGCATACAGGGCCGCTTTATGGGTCTGGGAGTATGCGTTTAACCCTGAGATGTCTGGGTTTCCTCTGATTTGTGCCGCCAGTGGTTCGATACATAGGGCAAATAAAAGCGGGGATAATGGGCAGCCCTGTCTCGTGCCACTCTTTATTTGGAATGGCAGAGAGGGGTAGCCTTGGTGTATGACCCTGGCGGTGGGGTCAGAGTACAGCGATAGAATCGCCTCACTCACCCGATCTCCAAAGCCAAATGTCGCAAGCGTCTCTTTTAGATATGGCCAGTCTATCCTATCGAAAGCTTTTTCTGCATCCAGACTTAACAACATGCTTTGAGTTGCCTTACTATTTGCCAAATCCAACAGATCAATAAATCGTCGTGTATTATCCGCTGCTTGCCGGCCCTTGATAAATCCGACTTGATCTGGGTGTATAAGTCTGGGTAGGATGAGACTAAGTCTATTGGCCAATAATTTAGCGTATAATTTAACATCAGTGTTAATTAATGATATAGGCCGGTAACTTTTGCAGTCTAGCGGGTCTTTCCCAGTTTTATGAATTAGTGATATTGACGCCTTTAACATCTCCTTGGGGATGGGGGCTCCCGCTAAAATAGCGTTAAACATGCGGAGCAACCTTGGGGCGAGCAGCTTTATAAATTTCTTATAGTAAAGCCCTGAGAATCCATCAGGCCCAGGGGCCTTTGATGGCTTCAGTTCTTTAATGGCCTGAGATAGTTCTTCCATAGTGAAGTCAGCATTCAGAACTGCTCTATCAGTGTCCGTCAATCTCCCTAGTTCCGAGCTGGCTAAGAAATCTCTTAGGGCACCGCTCGTTGTAGAGTTATGTGCCACTTTTTCACCGTTATACAGTGTTTCATAGAAGGAGCCGAATTCGTTTACAATTTTCTGAGGATTAGACGTGGGGATACCAGATTTTAAGCGTATAGCTTGGATGTTATACTTAGCTTGCCTGTCCTTTAGCATGCGGGCCAGCATTGTATCCGGCCTGTTCGCTTTCTCGTAAAATTTTCTCTTTGACCAACTCAGTGAATTGTCAGCTCTGGAAGCTAGTAGCATGTTAAGTTCAATTTTGACATCTTTTACCTCTTGTAAGGTTTTGGGGTCTAAATTCCTTTTATGGTTAGAGGAGAAAGTCTGTAATTTGTTTTGGAGATTGATAATTTTGGACTCTCTTTCTCTCTTTCGTCTGGCTGTGATATTTATTAACGTGCCGCGTAACGTTGCTTTATGGGCTTCCCATAGGACAAGCTGTGAGTCAACAGAGCCCGTATTGATATTGAAGAATTGGTCAATCTCGTTGCCAATAATATCACATATTTCCGGTATTTTTAAGATTGATTCATTAAGTTTCCAGTTCGTCCCAGGTCTATCAGTTCGGATATTATTGCACCTTAGCTCTATTGGTGCATGGTCTGACCATGAAATATCATGGATCCCTGCTCGGGTAACCTCAGGAACCAGTTGACAGGACACAAAAAAGTAATCAATTCTGCTGTACGAGCCGTGTGGGTGAGAGAAGAAAGTGTAATCCCTGTCCGCCGGATGTAGTTCCCTCCATATATCTGACAATTGGTTGGTCTTGAGGCCCCGGCGCAAAGATACACCCGCTCCTTTGTTGTACTGACCTACGACCCCTGACCTATCCATGTGCGGTTGCATGACTATGTTAAAGTCACCCGCGAGTACGACGCTCCCTTGGGCTACTGAGTTTAGGGTTCTGAAGAACTTATCGAAAAAGATCGTGTTCTTCTCGCTGGGAGCGTATAAGCAGGCCAACGTGATTCTCTGCCCCCTAATTGTTCCTACAACAATGATGTATCTACCATCCGTATCACGTTTAGTTAACTGCACCTCGAACGGAATGCTGTTCCGGAATAGTATAGCTACCCCCCGTTTTTTGACTGCTGCTGCTGATGTGAAAACCTGGGTGAAATCTTTGTCAAGATATTTAGGGGCACTTGATTTACTAAAGTGTGTCTCCTGTAGAAAAAGGATTTCAGCATGTTTCCTTTTATAGTCTGTAAAGGCCAACTTCCGTTTGGTTGGGTTGTTAAAGCCCTGTACGTTATGGGAAATAAGTATCAACGCCATTTATTAAAGTGTGTGTGTGATAGCTTCGTGAAATCTTTGGACTCACCCAAGAATCCATCCCTGGAGCATGTCCGGTCTGTAGTGCTGAGACGCATCTGTACCATCTGTTGTGTGTTTTGACGGTGTGGACGATGTTCCCCTGAGAGGTGAAGGGAGGGAGAGGTGGGAGGGTGAGAGGTGGGAGGGGGAGGGGGGGAAGGGAGGGTGGGAAGGCGGGGGATGGGGGACCACATGCAGGTAAGAACATTAGGGAGGAAACAAAAAATAACATGCATATATAACGACAATATTGCAGAGACATCAAATAATAAAAAAACAAGAATCCACCTCGGGAGCCCCCGAGTGTGTCTCTTGCGCCCATGGGGTTGGTCTCCTGGTCCAGTCTTATAGAGGGATCTCTCCGTCTTGCTGGGACCCGACCTCCCTGGGACTTGTGTGCGATCCCTCTTTCTCAGGGATCGAAAGTGGAAATGCATGCACGCCAATACGGGGGATCCCGCCGGCGTGTTTTTCATAATCAGCTACTATATGTAACTCCGTTAAACTCTTCAACGATGGAAACTGGAACAGAAACTGCATATCAATAAACACCTCCAAACATAACGAAAAACTTTGCCCTGTGTCTAACCTTCTGTCACCCTCCCTGAACCACGTTACCAATTTGGAGCTCATCTACTTAGTTCCTTGGAGAATGTTAACTCATATACCTCCAGTCTGAGAAGATCATGTCCACAGCAGCCCTTTTCTTCTGGGTAACTCTACCATGTATGAGGATATCTACACTGATGAACAGATGTACCCTGCCCTCCGTGAATCCGAGCCTAACATATCAAGTGATTAATCCTCGTCAGTCTGACTATACCCTCCAAGGAGCCTATCCCCTCTTAGATTGTGAGTTGCATGTCTTCTAGTAGCCCTATGCAGAGATCCCTCTGTGTATGTGCCACAGACGTAGCGGAAATAACCTGTCTCCCTGCCCACTTATGCCTGCGCTATCTATATACCTCCGGAGGCTACGTTGTTCAGCATCTTAGCGGCTCCTGTACTCATCACTAAGGTATCTCAGGTCAGGAGTCTAGCTTCCCAGATAGCGCTTTATAGGGAGAGATAGGCTTTAGTCTCTCTAGACCGTGGTCGAGGGACTTAAGTAAATTTTTATTTTATTTTTAAACCTTATATTATGAATCCTGTGGTGGGATTGGCTTGTTTTTTGTTTACCCAACCAATCGCCCCTCTTCTTCCTCCCCCCCTTCTTCTTCTCCTTCCTCCCCTCGCCTCCTCTTTCTTCCACCTCTTCTCCCTCCCCCCTCACTCCACCTCTTCCTCCCATCTCTCTCTCTTCCTCTCTCCCACCCCCCTTCTTCTCCTCCATCCCCCTCTCCTCCTTCCTCCCCCACCCCCCTTTCCCTTAGATCCTTTTTATTGTGTGTACATCTGCATCCCCTCTCCTCCTTCCTCCCCCATCCCCCTCTCCTCCTTTTCCCCCTCCCCCCTCCTCCTCCCCCCCACTCCCCCTCCTCCTCCCCCCCTCTCCTCCTTCCCCCCCCCTCCCCCCTCCCTCCCTCCCTTAGATCCTTTTTATTGTTTGAATGTTTTATATGCGTGTATATGAATACTGTATGTGTATATGGAAGACCACAGTTCTGGGGCACAGGCACAGGCGGAGGCTGCTATGCACACTTCTCTGCAGCGCGCCTAGAGCTCCTCTATGCCTGCGTCCCCGTCAGCCTCCTCATTCAGTGTGGCTGCGCTCCTCGGCCGCCATCTTGGTGAGGGCAGCAAGCCCCTCCGCTTCCTCTCTCTTCTGCGCAGGCGCCGGGATCCCGCGTGTGGCAGCGCTCCTCGGCGGCCATCTTGGTAGGGGCAGTAAGCGCCCCCGCTTCCTCCCTCTTCTGCGCAGGCGCCGGAGGTCCCGTTCGTGGCAGCACTCCTCGGCGGCCATCTTGGAGAAGGCAGCAGGCGCCTGGAGACTTCCTCCCTCTACTGCGCAGGCGCCCGGTATCCAGCTCTCGCGGGAAGACGGTGCGGGGTGATGACGTCACTGGACAAGCCCGCGAAGATCAGTGAAGCTCCCGCGCGCCTCGGGGAAGGAGCAAGGGAAGAAGCAGGGGAAGATGGCTGCCGGCAAAAAGTGTGAGTAGGACCTGCTGCTTTGTCGGGCGCTGATTCCCCTCTCTAGGGACTGGTGAGGGCTACGGGAGGGGTCCCAAACGGTCCCGAGGGCATGAGGGGCAGTGTTGGGGTTGGACCATACCGTAGATTCTGGCGGTTGTGGCTAGTGGAGGGTCATTCCTGCAGGGCTCAGTGTATCCGTCGTGGGTTAGCTCATGGCTGCGCGGGGGCGCCATCTTTAGCCGCCGCATGGCGAGGGGAGCTCTGAGTTGATCCTAGGACCCTCCCAAGGAATCCCTCAGTGTCTTCCATATTTTTGAGGATATGTGTCACTCCGTTTTTAAAGACCATGAGGGCACATGGGAACAGCCAGCGATATCTAATCTCTTGATCTCTTAGCGTTCTGGTTACTGGGGTCATTGCTCTCCTTTTTGCTAGTGTGGCAGGTGACAGATCCTGATACACTTGGAATTTTATTTTCTCAAACTCCACTACCTTCAGTTCCCTTGCTATTCGGCAAGTTTTTTCTTTGGTGCGGTAACAGTGGAATCTAAGCACCACATCCCTTGGGGGGTCTCCTTGCTGAGGTCGTCCCCTCAGCGCCCGGTGGCATCTGTCAAGCACTAGGTCTCTGGCAGCCATGTCTGGAAATATATGTTCCAGCCACCTCGAAGTAAATTCCTCTGGGTCAGTTATAGTTTCTGGGACCCCTCTCAGCCGAATGTTACAGCGCCGGTCGCGGTTCTCTGCGTCCTCAATTTTATCCTCTAGGGAAGTGACCTGTGCCTTTAAGGCGGATATTTGAGCCTGTGTTTCTGCTGTGGATGTAGCTGTCTCATCTGCCCTGAGTTCCAAAGCGGCCGTACGCTCCCCTATTGCGTCCACATCCTTCCGAAGTGCCCAAAGCTCAGACTTAAAGAATTGTTGCATATTGGTGCAAAACTCCTTCATGTCTTTACGTCTCATTATATCCATATCGTCTGGTTCTTCAGGTGCGGAGTCCAATTCTGGGTCTGCTGATGCTGTCTGCACTGGAGATTCAGGTACGTCAGCCCTGGCAGCCCCTTTGCTCTTAAAATAAGTAGACACCGGCTGTGTTTTTTTTCTTAAAGTCTTAGTTGATGCCATGTCTGTATATTTAGACACGTTCTGCAGATACTGGATTATGCAGATGCTGTGTTTTTGCTGGAGTTAGATCGATTTGAAACGCCGGAGGGGATGGAGCTCACACTCTAAGCTGCCATTCACCTCCTTGTCGTGCACGCCTCCTTGTAATGAGTTTTAAGGAATCCTTTGATTTCTATAGCAGGTTTTTACCCACCTCCCAAGCAGTGCAAGATCTTTGCATCTTTTTCTCCTGTTTGGGATCATTTGTTGCCAATGTTCCCAGCAGTTTGAGCTGCTGAGTTAGGCCTGTAATATAGTGTGCGCATCGCGCGTGTCAATGATAATTGGCTGTGTTAGCCAGACGTTTGTATACTTGGGACACGCGCGCACGGCCGTGAGCGTCAGCGCGGCAGATCAGGGAAATTACAACAATATTGTATTTTCGCGCTGCTGCCATGCCGGGAACCAATCACAGCGCGTCCTAACGCTGTGATGTCAGTCATGCCCCCTAAACGTGCGCGTCACCGCTTGCACCCTAGCAACAAAATGCGCACGCCACATGCACGCGCAATGCTGGGCACGCGCCGCGCAGCAGCGAGGACTATATAAGTAAGCCATACACTGACTGAAGCCGCCATTATGTTAGGCACACAATCAGGATTTTGACAGATGTATAACAGGAGCACCAAACGATTGCTAGTTTAGGTAAGAATATAGAATTATACATTGTCACATGGTTTATAAATCGAAAATAATAGAAAAATAAAAAAAGTTTTGCTGCTTTAAAAGAGGATCCTGCAATTAAGTTCACTACAGAACTTAAAAGTATTTTAAGTGAAAGAAAGGGATTATTAATGATGGCAAGCATAATTTTATTCTCAAGGAACATGCCAACATAATACCAACATTATACTTCCTTCCTAAAATACAGAAACACGCTCAAGAATTATTTATTGGTATTAATTCAATAACATCCATCCTCTCACACTACATAGATTTATTTCTACAGAAACATGTAATAGGATTACCTAGGATTACCTTCGTATCTAAAAGTGTGGATCACATGTGATGTGTCTTCGCTATATACCAGCATTAACCACATACAGAGATGTAAGGCGATTGCAAAGATAATTTACAGAGATCCCAATATGAAAATAAGTCAAACTGCATTTTATCATTGACAATATCACATTTATCTTAGAACATAAATACTTTTTGTTCGATGGTATATTCTTCCTATAAACTTGTGGGGTGGCCATGGGGACCAGGTTCCCACCGAGCTATGCAAACTTGTTTATGGGGATATGGGAAGAGGAGCAAATATACAAAAACAACAGGGTCGGTGTGAGCCTGGTCCTCATGGAGGGGTAAAAAAGCACTAGAGATGAATTTCTGGAATTTATAAATAGTAACAATATTAGTCTGAAGTGTACTTCAAAATGTAACGTGAGACAGATGGATTTCCTAGATTTCACTCGCTTCATAGAAAATGACAAGCGCGAGCACTGGGGCTAATGAGGTAAGGGGGCGCAGGGCCAAAAGTTTGCGCACCACTGACCTAAACTGCCGATCGATTCATTCTCCCGTGATCGATCAGAAAAGATCCTGCTTTCCAGGGTTCACTAAACGACCACCTTTTTGTTTCAATCAAATCCTTCAGTCCCTGTATAACTCAGCAGCTACAAATTATTCTTATATTGCTAAGGTAACATTATTGTTACAGTTTGCAGCTCAAACTGCTGGGAGTAGTGGCATCAAATTATCACAAACAGGAAAGTGTTGCAAATATCTTGCACTGCTGAGGAAGTGTGCTAAACCTGCTATAGAAATCAAAGGATACTCAGTATATTAAAGCAGCAAAACGTGTGAAATCTTACGTTTTTCTTGAAAATAAATCAGTTCTGTAGTATTAGATAAAACTTGCCGTATTCTTTTTTTTTTATTAAACTCTTAATGCCATTTTTTTCTCATTGATATTTTTATTAAGTTTTACAAACACGTTATTGTTGCCATGAAACATCCAAATAAAAATAACAATAGAAATGAAATACGTTACAAAATGCAAATACAAACATAAATATATAATTATGGCTTCATACATTTATACATTTTCCACACATAATTCAGTATTTCAATTGACTAGATGTCAGTCCAATTTGCTTTGCCTCCCACCTAATCCCTGGAGACGACCAATCTCCAAAATTCTTATAGACTAGTTTAGCATTCGGAGTTTCTTATCTCCGGGACCTCTTCCTCTATGTTAAATGTCCTGTTTTTTTCTATAGATTGCTCAAGCATAACAGAACTCAGCATTCTAGTCTTTGCACACAAAAAGAAATGTTATTTTGAAAATAATTACTTACGTACAAAAATAATAGTAATAGCGATGACGTTCCAAATAGGTTAAAATATTCTTTAAAATGGTTGCATTCTTTCTGAGTTGATCTTAATATCATGATAAAAACGTATCTTTCCTCCATTTTGGTTTCAACCATCTCTCTCTTCATGGTGGAATCACTATGTCCTCACATCCTAATGGAATCAATCATCTTGTTCCTCTCACCCCTTGCCTCCTTCTCTCTCAGCCAGTCACCTGTTGCTACATTTTTATTGAGAGGGAGTGGCTCTGTGAGTAAAGACACTGGCTGGCACTGAGCAGGGGAGCCTGGTTCAATTCCTGGTGTTGACTCCTTATGATTTTGGGCAAGTCACTTTATCTCCCAGTGCCCACCAAAAACATAGATTGTAAGCTCCATGGGGCAGGGACCTGTGTCTGCAAAATGTCTCTGTAAAGCGCTACGTAAAACTAGCAGCACTATACAAGAACATATTATTATTATTATATTATTGAGATAATATTCCTTGAATCAGCTGTTACTATATATTTCTATTCCAAATTAGGTTCTGCAGATTCAAACTGATGTCATATGAACTGCCCACAACTCCATATATAGAATAACCAAATATGGCATATGTACTGGAATATTCTCAGATCTCCTTATTAGGCTGCGTCCCCACTAGCGCTGAGCTCGCTGAGCGGGCGGCGCTTGGAGCGGTTACATGCATAGATATATATATATGCATGTTCCCGCGCGGGCACACACACTCGGCGCTTTTGTAAATAACATTTTTAAACTTTCCCTCTTGCTTGATTGCCCGCAATTGCGCCCCCCCTCCCCCCGCTCGCACGTCCGCAAGTTGCAGGACACCCGGCGCTCATGCTTTAAGCATGAGCGCGCTCAGCGCCAGCGGGGACTCGGCCTAAGGCCTCGGGGATGGTCAGCGCTTAGGCGCTGACCCGTGCTGAGGCGCGCTGCTGCTCGGCACTGAGCCCCTGCAGCCGCAATGAGAGCGGCTTTAGCAGGGGCTCACGCACGCTTCCGCACGCTTGCGGAAGCATGTGTCTTAAGAAATCTTTAGTTTCTTCGCTCGCCGGAGCGCAGGGCCGTTACGTGAGCGGTTCGCCCAATGAGGGCGAACCAGCTCCGTGACGTCACTGGCCCGCCCCCAGACACGCCCACGGACGGCGCGCGCTCTAAGGCAAGGGAAAGCACCGCTTTCCCTCAGCCTCAGCGCGCCTCCACACGGCTTCAGTCTCTATGGACTAAGCCTAAATCTAATCTAACTGTCATAGCCTCTTCTCCCAGCTAGGACCTACAATTGTCAATAATCCCTAACCAGGGAAATTCAAGCAATTTAAAAATATTGTATCTATTCTGGTGGTTTGGAATAGGTTAACCACACCTCTTTTACTTAAAATACTTCACATGTAACTGAATTTAGGAAGATCTGACATTATAAGTTCTAGAAGGAGCGTCAGAACTCATTCCATTGTTAAAATAAATTAAATATACTGTATCTCCTTATCTTTGTAAGACATCTTTTCAACAATTGTCCTGTAATCATCATTCATATACTGAAATTTTAGAGGGAAAGACTCTACATCTTGCTGAACTCTTTAAGATTACTTTGATCTATGTCCTTCTGAGATTTGTCTCAGGAGGCTCCAAATTGTGGGTTCAAAGGCTTGTTTGATCAAATCTAGTTCCTGTTGTGGCAAAGTATCAATAACATTTTAAAGAATTTCTCCGTTTTCAGTTCTTTATTTGTCTCCGCCTCTAATTTGTCTAACATCATTATTCTTGCCATATAATCTTTAACATTATCTAAAGTTGGAGATTAATGTTTAATCCACTGCAGCATTACACATGATCTTGCTGAGAGCAAAATGATTTCCGCTACCATTGGGAGGTTTTTCCCCTCATTAGCCTCTTTCCATTTTTCCAACTATCAGAGACATAGGCTCTTTTACTGTATTTACTGCAGTTATGTCTTGTATCTATTGCAGAACTTGGTCCCAAATATCAGAGATGGCCACACAGTCCCAAAGACAAGGTTTCAAATCAGCCCTGTCCTGGGAGAATTTCAGGCACTTGTTTTAGATTTCTCTATCCCTTTGTATTTAATATCAAAAGCATAATAGGCCCTGTGCATAATCTTATGTTGCATCTCCCTCCATTCCTCAGATATTATTATTTTTCTAATACGATTCATACCCTTCAGTATTGGGTCAATCCCCTCTATTTCAAGGAAGTCCCTAATCCATCTAGAGAGCATGGTCTTTAATTTCTCGTCGTAGTTTTTGTCTCTGATCCAGGTATCTAACTCTGATATTGAGTAATTAGGACTGTTGGACCTTTCAAAGAAATCGTCAAACTCGTTTTTTTCCACAATATGTCCCTCTTATAATGCTCCAGGCTTTTGGAGTAGTGCATTAGCTGCATGTATGAAAAAAAGGTGTGCTTGGGCTAAGGCCCTTTTTATCCTTCAGCTCCTGGAATGTTAGAAATCATCCATCATTGGAAGAAGGAGTGGCTCAGTGAGTGAAGAAGGAGTGGCTCAGTGAGTAACGACACTGACTGGCACTGAGTTTGCAGCAGGGGAATCTGGTTGAATTCCCGGTGTCGGCTCCTTGTGACCTTGGGCAAGTCACTTTATCTCCCTGTACATCAGGCACCAAAAACATAGATTGTAAGCTCCATGGGGCTGGGACCTGTGCCTGTAAAATGTCTCTGTAATGCGCTATGTAAAACTAGCAGCGCTATAGAAGAACATATTATTAACCATCTGACCAAGGTTATTTTTATGCCTTTTGTCTTCCATGCCTGGAAAGAAGCCTGCACTGCACATGGCAGGAATTTTAAGTTCCCTTGTATGGGTATACATTTTGTGAATGTGTAGGATACCCCAAACTGTCTCTGAAGTATTTTCTATGTGGACCATGTGTCTTTTATCAAGGGATTATCTTTGGCCGCTATAGGTACTTCGGCCCAAGTCTGATGTAACACCCCCTGCAGGCTCCAAGGGGACACTGTCTGTTCCTATAGTTCCATGCAAGAGTATTGATGGTACCCCATAATTCAGTCTTCTACATGACTCACTGTACAGGCCAGATTATATTTCCTTAAATCCGGTAGATTTAGGCCTCCCATTTCTTACATTGTTTTTTTTTAAAGCAATTCTTATTTTGCCTTTCTTCCAAATAAATTTACTGAGTGCTTTATTCAATGATTTGATATCAGAATGCTTTAATAATATTGGTAGTATCTGCATGTGGTATATCAGTCTGGCAAAGCTAATCATTTTAACCAGCTGATATCTGCCTGCAAGGTTTAAACGTAAGTTCTGCAAACTTTCTAACTCTCTCGTCACCTTGGAAATAGTTGTACTAAAATTGTTTCTGTATAGTTGCTTACGATCGATCCGTTCTCCTGTGATCGATCGGCGAAGATTCGGCTCGGGGGTTCACTAAATGGCTGTCAGTGCAGCAGAAGAGGACCAAAGATGCAAAGTTCTGTGGGGAAGATCGTGTGACCAGGCAATGTGTGTGGCCAGTGTGCGCAAGTGCCTGAGCATACTCAGTGCTTAGCTGCTTGCCAAGCAAGCAAATTAGAATTTGCAGCTTGCCTGCGCCGCGCATGAGCGCCTGCACGCTCAGCGCCACCCTGGCCGCAGCCTAAGGCTAAGGCCCCGCTCCCAGAGTCAGCGCGCCCGCACTGCAGACAGGCGGGGCGCTGACATACACAGACCGCGATATGCGGTCTGTAGGGAGCCGGAGCCGGAGCGGGAAGTGGGCGGGAGTGGGAGGTTTGAGCGGGAGGGGGGGACGTGGCTTGAGCGGAGGGACCCGCTACTCTCCCCCCCCTCCCTCCACGGCTTGGGTAAGTAAAGCAACACACACACGCAGGCACTCATACACAGACAGAGGCAGGCACTCACGCACTCAGGCACACACATACACACACACAGACAGGCACGCACGCACTCAGACACACACACAGAGAGGCACTCAGACACACACATACACACACACACAGACACGCACGCACGCACTCAGACACACACACACACACACACACACTGCTTTCATTCCACACTCCTCCCCGCTCCCCGAAGCCTCTCCTCCTCCCGAAGCCTCCCCTCCCCATTGGCTCACAGCCACACCACGTGACGCGTCAACGCTAGGGAACACCATTCTCTTGTATCCCATAGCGGCTGACGCGCCACAGCGTGTAGTAAGCTGTGCAGCCAGGGGGGACCGGGACCGGCTCCGCAGGATTCCCCTGCTGGTGGGGAACTCGCGTGTGGCCGCCCGCGCCACCGAGCGCAGCGGGACCGAGGCCTTAAGAGCAGAAGAGGACGTGAAGTAGCACCAAAGACCAATCCCATACACGGCCCAGACCTCTCCCCAACATGCTGTATAACTTCTAACCACATTAAAGGCCCGGTCTTTATTGGCAGAGAAAAGTTTTAAAGGATAAAGGTTAATATTTTGAAAATACGATTGCAATAATGCGAGCAACCACAACAGAACTGTGGGGCCAATCCAAATATCTCTCATCTTTTTCCCCTTGTACCTTTACCAGAATAAAGAAGGCTGTAATACATTGGCTTCTATTTAAAACATATGAAAACAAATTCTAATTCACAGTGTGACTAAATTCGCTGCTCAAACAACTCCAATAATACCGCCCTCATGTTTTTTGTTAGAATTTCTTGTGTGATATCTGTTGGGATTGCCGAATTTTTGAAAAAGGTGTATAAGTGGTCGTGTCAACGATATACTAATTATTCTTATATAAAAAAAAAAAAACATTTAAATTCTGAGTAGCGTATAACTCAGCTAGACGCGGTCTGCAAACAAATCACGTCGGCCTCCGGGCTCGCGATATTTCGACTTCTGGTTTGGTCGCTCTCCCCGATCAGCAGATCAATCAGTAAATCTGACTCTCCTCAACACTATACAACAAAAAACAAAGATGCCCAAAGCTACTTCCATTGTGACAAAAATACACAGTGCAATACCTATATATCTCTTGTAAAAAGGGTCATTTAGTTTAACCCTTTGGCCAAAGCGTCTTAAGCCTGCTGCCACTTTCAAGACATGACCGAAGCAGGGCCTAACACTCGTATTGCAAAATGCTTCCTCAGGAGTCATGGTTAGTATACGGACTGAAATGGACTGTATAGACTCAAATGGAGGACTCATCAGTTTCTTAAAGCAGCAATACTACACCCCTCCCCCCTTTTTTTTCTTTTTATATGTAATGCATGTGACAATGTATAATTCTACATTCTTACCTAAGGTGGCAATGGTTTGGTGCTCCTGTTAGAAATCTGTAAAAAATCCTGATTGTGTGCCTAACGAAATGGCCGCCTTCTAACTTTGGACTGCAGTCTGTGAAATGTTGCAGCCGATATGTAATATTATATTACCAAGTGTAACACATTATTGTTACAGCTTTCAGAGCACTAGAATCTGCTGTTTCGAACACAGCAACAGATCTGTTTGTGATACTTTGTTGCCAAAGGGCAGAGCTAAAAAAGGTGTGTGAGAGCCTGTTCCAAAAGAGGGAGTAGATAAGACGTTCTAAATGGTTGCTGTATCAACCAAAAGGATGATCAGTACATTATAAAAAAAAAAATCATGAAAAATTGCATAAGGAGTTAAAAAAAAATGCAGACAGTTATCTAATACTACAGAACTGATTTGAGGGGAAAAACAAACAGATTTTTAATGTTTTTCTGCTTTAAGAATCAAAACCAGATCCTGTGGCTGGATTCTATTTTCAGTGCCTCTTCACTACATCTGGATGATTGGACAACCGATGTAGGACTCCATCTTTATGCTGTTCAGTGTCGATATTCGCACAATCAATATTTCTCAGGCCTAATCCCGTGTCCAATGCCTCTTGTAAAAACCCCAGAGACAATGGGATTGGGGCTTCCTCTAGATCCAATCAATGTAGAGTGCAGAACTGGCTAAACGAGCAAGACATTCGCCATTGAATGCTTGCTGGCCTTTAGCAAGGTACCCATCTCACAGCTACAGAGTACACCTTCAGCTATCTCTACCTTTCAGCATCCAGGCGGCTAATGAAAATGTATATGGGTTTGTATGTAAAAGTGGCCCTTGTTTTAGAAGATCATGGATGCATGGGATTCTCTACTGAGGAACGCAAGCCATATTTACTGCATCTGTGAACCACGCTCTACTTGGTAAAACAGGTCATTTCGCCATCACCCTTGCCCTGGCAGCGCTGCTCTTTCTCAGGTCTAACGGGATGAGAGGAATCAGAGGAATTACATAAGAAATGCTGATCTATATACTGGAGACAAGGTTTCCTCTTGGAGTGCACACAAGGGTGTGCGCAGAATTTGTGGCGGGGGGGGTGCGCAGGATTTGTGAAGGGGGGGGCGCAGAAGGGGAGGGGGAGAAGTGGTGCGCAATTTTACACCCCGCCCCTGGCTGCAGCAGGACACACACACACTGACTGCCCCCCCCCCCCCCCCCACACACACACACACTGACTGACCCACCCACCCACACTGACTGACCCACCCACACCTCCCCACACACTGACCCACCCACACACCGACCCACCCACACCTCCCGAACCACACACTGACTGACCCACCCACCCACACCTCCCCGCACACTGACTGACCCACCCACACCTCCCCACACATCCACACCTCCCCGCACACTGACTGACCCACCCACACCTCCCCGCACACTGACTGACACACACACTGACTTACACATACACACTGACTGACACAAATACACATACACATACACATACACACTGACTGACACAAATACACATACACATACACACTGACTGACACAAATACACATACACACACACACTGACTGACACAAATACACATACACACACACTGACTCACATACACACATACATATATATACACACACACACTGACTGACACACATACACACAAGGAATTCACACTTAGTGCAAATAGCTAATACAGGGGATGTGTGCCGAGCACGCGCATTCTAAGTCAAATTTATTTGCGTTGTGTCACTGAAATTGTATTTTGATTTTTAATTAAAACATCACCAACACAAATACAATTTCTGTGACAAAAGTCAAAGAAGTTTCACTTCCTATGCGCGTGCACAGCACACACAGCTTTTTTTTTTTGGAATCTTTATTATATTTTGCTATAAAGGGGACTTCGTAATCGCCATTATCATTTCTCTTTTTGGCTATAAGAAGTTCTCCTCTCTCCAGTTGGATGGTTTTAGCTATGGACATTTCCAAGGTTTTTTTACTTATCATAATCTCTTTCTAAAAAACGTATATTTTTTTTAGATCTCTGCCTGTTCTAAAAATACAGTATCATCACTCTTGGGATTAATGCCAATAGAAGCAATTCATTCATCCAAAAACATTTGTCCTTAGAATCGAACCTCATAAATCACAAAACTTCTACCTTTAGAAGTGACATCAAAATTCAACCAACCATGGTTCATAAAAAAAAAAAAAAAAAGAACAAACCAGTGATCATAATACTATCAGACTGCTTAGCATATAGACAGCAAATGAATTAATATTTCAGTTACCTGCAGCAGCTCGAGAGACAAGTATAAGAACAAACGTTGGGTAGTAAAGGCCTGGTGACAGTCACGCAAAGGCATGTGGTCATGTGCAAGGTCATGACATCACAAATCATAAAGCATAGGTACGAGATTATCCTCAAACGGAGCATTGCAATGTGTGTTTAGGAAAGTTTACCACGAGAGATGATTATTTAACTAAAATAACATAACGAGGAAAAAAAGGAGAAATGTCTCAATTCTGCTCAAATTCAGTAAAGCAAAGCCATAAAATAAAGCATCCTATGTACATGTGTGTTTACAATAAAGGTATAAATATGGAACAGCATATCATTCATACAGATTGTTTTAATACGCAAAAAAAAAAGAAATCTAGGATTGTAATGACAATAGTGCTCAATGGTTATGCAGACTTATATAGCTGATAGCGATTTCATGGTAATGCCATATGTATAAATTTATTGTAGACACATATGGACATAAGATGCTTTAATCATGGTTTTGTTTTACTGAATGTGAGAACCAGCATTGAGGCTCTGTTTTCCTTCCTCGTTAAATTGTTCCAGTGTTTTGGCAATACACTTAAATCTTTATCAAGTGGGGCGCACACACAGACACACAGACACACAGACACACAGACACACAGACACACAGACACACAGACACACAGACACACAGACACACAGACACACAGACACACAGACACACAGACACACCATTCCGCTGCATCATGCATGTCATGACACTGCGCGCTTGTGCACTACCATCACTTGGCCTTGGTGTCTAACTAATGCAGGTAACCCAAATATTTATTATTTTGATGGGTTTAGTCCAATTCCTGTATTGCCGTGTTCAAAAACATTGGTGGGTGACAAAAATCACGTCTACTGGCATTAATCCGGGGAGTGCAGCTCTTCTGTGCCGAGAGTCTTCATGTTACACACTTGAGTTCTAGCTCCCGCCAGTATTACTTTGAGTGCGTCTACAGCCCTCTTCATCTCAGACTTCTTTTACCATAGCCCACCCTGTCCTTATCAAAGATATTGAGAAAGGGGGGTCTTTAGCTGTGCAAGCACTTGCTGAACACAGAGCCATCAGATACATGGCAGAGGATATCGAACCCCACCCAAGCCTCAGCCCACCACGTTTACAAATTAACTTCAAAAAAATAATATTAAAATAGGTGTGAGATTTGGGTAAGGGAAAGGCATCAATCACCCAGATTCAACACCTAAAACACGTCACTGGCATTCGTTGGCATTGGTCCTAGGAGGGATTGCCCCTTTAACATTAGCCGAAAAACGTATATACATATCGGCAGTAAATGGCCGTGCTGGAAGCAGCCACCCATCACATCCCTGTAGGATGTAACCACTTTGTATGATACTCTTGGTAACACACACAAATCAGAACAGTCCGGTCAAGATAGACAGCAGACGAGGTCCAGGAAAGGTATTGCTTTATTCAAAAATAATAATAATAAATTCCCAACAAGTTCTTTGATTCAGAAGGATGGGTGATCGGGACAAGGCTCAGCAGTGCGGGGGTTTACTGTAATGCAGCAGCTTCCGTTTCGTGGGATGGAGCCCCAAACAATGCCATCTCTCTCGAAAACTAGACAAAAAAAAAAAAGGCTTGGGGGATGCAGATAAGACTAGTAACTGCTTCAGTCTCATAATATCAGGGCCAAGGTGGTGCGGTTGTTAAAATGAATAGTTACAGTTCTACAAAGTGCCGTACAGCCAAGGCTGCGCGTGTAGCGTCACTACCAGTGAAGACCGGAAGGGGGAGTCTTCTCATCCTTGTTGCTCTCCAGAGAAAAAGGAGGAATCCGGACATCAAAGTGTGAGCCGTCTGGTCTCTCAAAGCGGAATGTACCCCTGAAATGCAGACATGTGCATGCAGATAAAGCAGAGCTCAGACCCAACTCAAAACATCAAATAAAACAAGATACCTTCAATCACAGCTAGCAGACAACCCCAAAACACCCACAAATACTCGCTCCTTACCCCCCACTGGAGTTTAATCACGCCAACACAACATATTATGCACTCTCTCCTGTCTAAATCTAAGCATGGATAGTAAGGGAAGGGATGTATGGAGGAAAAGGGAAATCCAGGTTATCGCATGGTTCTTTAGGACCTATAGGCTCACTCTCTTGCACTTAAAACACTAGACCAGAAGTGCACAAACTGGGGGGTGCGAGATTGTCTGCGGGGGGTTTACAGAGGCCCCGCGCGCTTCCAGGAGGCACTTAAATTAAATGCCGGGGCAGCGGCGAAGGCCTCTAAACTAAACTGCACTTACCTTGTCTCAGACTGCTTCTGGAGACGCGTCCGGGTCCGTGGCAATGTGACGTCATGATGCCCAGAACCTCTTTCTGGGCGTCATGACGTCATGTTGCCATGGACTCCAACGCGTCTCCAGAAGGAGCCAAAGTAAGGGTGGGCTGCTCAGAGAGCAAGGGACAGCTCGCAGGGGGTGGCGCAGGAAAAAAAAAAATAAGGATTGCGCTCCCCTGCTCTAGACAACCATCTAATATGAAAAGTTATAGGTTTCTCACCACATGTGGCCGCTTGATGCCTGAAGAGAGACATGGCTGCTGTACTGAAAAGCCGGCTGCTCCTTGGACAGTACAGGCTCCTAAAGGGATTAAAAAAAAAAACCACAATCACTCAAGACGCACATTATAGAATATAAACACACAAACACACAAACACACTGCTCACGTCCCAGCAGTAGTCCAATTCACAGTTTCTTATCTAAGGTAGGTGAAACATATAGCACCTATAAACACAGAAGCAAGCACCCATCCCAAAGATCTCACCCTGCCCACGACTCCACGTCCTCGCACAGTTTCCAGAGTTCCCGACAGACTAAAGATCCGCCAGTGTCGCTCTCGCAGCTGAACCACTTCTGCAGCTAGATTCTCCAGGCGGATACAGTAACGCCACTGTAGGGATTGCAAGATGAGAAAGCCGAGGACTGCACAGTTACTTCTGCACAGAAGTTGTTATGAAGTACACCTAGTGGGCACCAAGATCAGCCCCTGCTGGTCTTTGACAGATGGTATCATTCAAGCAGCTACAGCCTAAGGCTGCGCTTATACTGCTGGCGACGGCGACCGTCGCGTCAAAACAAATGCATTGTTGCCGTTGTTCGCGCTTATAGTGCACGCGACGGCGACAAAACGACGGAGCGACAGTGCTACCAAAAATTTGGTAGTCACTGATTTGTTTTTTTCAGCGACGGTCTCTCAATGTAACCAATCTGAGAGCTTTTCCGTCCCTCTGCTTTCCCCTTTTATGACGTCAATAAAACTTTAGATAAAAAAGCAAGCTGCCAGTGTTTTATATAAGGGAGCTTTCACTCCTTTGTACAACATATTCCCACATGTTCCCATACTGTACACTACAGCACAAAAAGGTCTCAGTAAAATTGACCATAAACGGCTTAAGTATTAAGGGTTTTAAAGTTAACATTGGTGGTTCTTATAGGTGCAGTCCTATTTAAGACTACAGTTAACTAAAAGCACAGGCAGGGTAGGAATAATTATTTGATCACACACGCAAATAAAAAATACAGTATAAAAATAGAAAATGATTGAAAGCATGAAAAATGTCAGTTGTTTTCAGGCACTCTGAATGGGGGGAACAGGCAATGTGAACCAGTTTGATTTGTTGAATGGGGGAGGGACAGGCGGTGTTAACCAGTTTGATTTGTTGCACCCTACAGTTGCTGGTTTACTTTGCGATGCTTAAAAGTGGCAAAACGTGAAATCTTATCTGTTTTGTTTTTAAAATAAATCAGTTCTGTAGTATTAGTTACTTTTTAAAATGTAACTCTTAATGCCATTTTTAATGAGTTTTAATATACGGAGCACCCTTTGATTTCTGTAGCAGATTTGAGCCCACCTCCCCATCCTCGGGTTATTAGAACACATACATAGCACATACAAAATGAAGATCATAAAAATAAGCAAATAAAACACAGAGCTACTTACCCAATATACATGGGAGTTCTGCGCCTCCTGGACAGAAAAACAAAACAGCTAGCATTACATTGTATCCACAGTATCAACACTTATTGTTTCACTGTGTGCCCGCGCTCACAAGTTACCTACACCAAACCATACAGTGCTTCTGGAGTCACACACTTCGTGTATGATGGGAAGGGGGAATCAGCCCTTAATATGACGGGGCTTAGTGAGTTAAACACACAGAACAGGAGATCTTGTGTCCCTTTAAGCACCCCCCATGACCAGAGACAATGGACTGAGTTAAACACAACCTCCAAAGACAATGCTGCAGTACAGACCCGCATTCCCATGTAGAAGGGGATGACTGTTATCCTGATATTCTCGGTGGTCTCTCGATGCACATCAGAAAGCTCCAGCCAGGGGTGATTTTTCTCCTGCCATGCGCACAGCGTTTCCCGAGCTACAAACGGTGGCACTGTGGGAGACACAGATATCACAGGGCTGGAGGGACATGGGATGATAGGCAGTCATTTCAAATACATTTCAAGTCAAATCTACACACATTCCTCTTATGTTACCTTTGGTCTGATCAAAACTCAGGAACCTCTCAAACAGCTCGTGCTGAATAGGCACCTGGTCGGTGGAGTTGTAAGGAAGGATGTCCTCATGACTTACATAATCTAAACCTAGACAGAAAACAACCCAAACAATATGTTACAAGATTCCCTCACTACTCAAAGAACAAGAATTCACAAACCCCAACAGGTATAACAAACACTGTGTCTCAACCATTACAAGCATTTAAACATGCTCTATTGCAGAAGGTAGAGTATCAGATAGGAGGACATTATCCTCATCTTTGCAAGAACCGTCCATGGTTTGTAAATTAAGGAAACAGACCTCTGATAGAGGGCTGAGCTCGAGAACCCAGAAGCAGAGGAAGAGCTAGACCCTCAATTCCTACTCTGATGGTAGCATGCTAATAGACATACCAAAAACACATCTTGGAACGAGTATTCACCTCATTTAAGGCATATGATTGATCAACCTCAGTGTTCAGCACAAGTCCCAATTTGGCTAAAAGTTAAATCTTGCTCTGGCAAGATCAACAAATACATCACATAATAATCTCTCTCTCCTCTGAACTGGCCTTTCCCATCATGCCTTTAATCCATATTACACAGAGACTACAGCTAGCCTGCCTATTTGCTCTAATGATCATTAGACCTCAACCGCCTTGATCTGTTTTATATTCAAGGTTTTGTATATCACCATTTCCCTTTATTTATATTGATGTATTTGCCCAGCTTCCAGTTCCTTTATGTGTAAAAAATTGATTTACTCTATATACTTTGGTAGATGAGATATGAAGAACAAACTACATTTACTCTTGGTGAGGTTATTCCTCCACGATTTCTTTAAGTCTTTTGAAATACTTGTATGCAATGGTTACCGCTGATCAGATAAGATTTCTTCAACGTTATGACACCATTGGTTCAATTGTGATTTGCTGGCCTCTGCGCTTAATGGGTTTGTCACAGTGCCTTTCCAAGAACATCCACGGCCAGAAGGCCCCGAGTGCAGAGGTCATAATTCCCTTCTATTACAGGCCCTGATCTCTCCCATAGTTCCCTGGGCCACGGAAGCGATATGGACAGAAGGGAAGAGATCACAGCACGTGGAGATGTAATGGTGATCAAGTGGCTTGAAGCGTGTAACACTTAACACTAAAAAAATTGGAACTGGATGGAAGTTACGTAAACCCTTACGTCCTTGTTTACTTACCAGGAATTGCATATAGGGCTCGACTGTCATCATGGTTTGCAAGGAACGTCACTGCCTCTGTCTGTGACCTCTGGGACTAAAAGGAAGAATGACAATATGCTTAACTGCATCCATCCCAACACACAAAATGTATCCCAGCATTCATTATGTTACCAGCAAACTCCGTTATTACACTGGGGTTTTAGCACTTGCAGATTAGAGAAGTAAATAATAGGTTTATAAAGGTTGTGGTAGAAGTGTGTGTGTAAGGGAGAGCGAGCGACAGAGCGACGGCGGAGCGACAGAGCGACGGCGGAGCGACAGAGCGACGGCGGAGCGACAGAGCGACGGCGGAGCGACAGAGCGACGGCGGAGCGACAGAGCGACGGCGGAGCGACAGAGCGAAGGCGGAGCGACAGAGCGAAGGCGGAGCGACAGAACGAAGGCGGAGCGACAGAGCGAAGGCGGAGCGACAGAGCGAAGGCGGAGCGACAGAGCGACAGAACTCAAAGGCTGCGGCCAGGCAGAGAGCGGGTGCGCTGGCGCTCGTGCTTGGCCGGCGATTCCCTCATTTGTCGAACTAGTCACGTGACGCACGTACGAGCGGAAAAATCTAATTTGCTTGCTCTGCAAACATCCTAGGCCAGGTCCCCGCTGGATACTGCAGTGGATGCTGCAGGGATAAGAGCCGCCCCACAATGGGGCCGGGCCCACTGCGAGTTGGAAGAAAATTGAGAGCAGAAGTCGCAACGGAGCGCTAGGCCACGCCCCTGGCGGTTCAGCCAATGAGAGTGAACCTTCCGGGTGACGTCAAGTGTGTGTGTAAGGCTGCGTCAAGGGTCAGCGCTTAGGCGCTGACCCATGCTGACGCTTCTCAGTGAGCCCCTGCAGCCGCAATGAGAGCGGCTTTAGCAGGGGCTCGCGCACGCGTCCGCAGGCGTGCGGACACGTGTGTCTTATTAAATTTTTAGATTTGGCGCTCACGGGAGCGCAGGGCCGGTCACGTGAGCGGTTCGCCCAATGAGGGCGAACCAGCTCCGTGACGTCACAGGCCCACCCCCCCAACACGCCCCCGCACGGCTGCAGTCCTATGGACGCAGCCAAAGGGAGAGCGAGCGTGCAAGAGAAGGCGGAGCGACAGAGCGGGCAAGAGAAGGCGGAGCGACAGAGCGGGCAAGAGAAGGCGGAGCGACAGAGCGGGCAAGAGAAGGCGGAGCGACAGAGCGTGCAAGAGAAGGCGGAGCGACAGAGCGTGCAAGAGAAGGCGGAGCGACAGAGCGTGCGCGGAGCGACAGAGCGAAGGCGGAGCGACAGAGCGAAGGCGGAGTGACCGAGCCACTGCGCACACCCCTGCAGCCCCAGCGACGTGTGCACTAGGCTGCAGGAGATTGGGGAGGCGATGCGAACGCATCACGAAGCTGGTTCGCCCTCATTGACTCACGCGACTGCAGCCTGAAATCACAAATTTACTTGTCGGGCCAAAATGTAGCAGCGCCAACACGCTACAGCGCCGCTAGGTGCAGCAGGCACTCGAGGAACTACAATAGGAAATGAGGTTACAGTCCCGGAAGCGAGCGCGCGCAGTGACGCCACCGCCATGAGCGCGGCCTAAGGTCTCAGTAACAGGAGAAAGGACAGTGACTGGGACACCCTCTTGGTCACCCCCACCAGTGACGCTTGGAATAGGAGAGAATGAAGAATGAAGCGGTTGTAAAAACAAAACAAAAAACCCATTGCACAAAAATCTATTTTTTTTCTAGTTGAGGTTTTAAGCTGGTTTGGTGAAAAGCAAGAGTAAAGCTATTCAGTTTGGCAAACAGTGTGAGGCGCCCTTCCGGGGAGTATAACACTGTGCACGATTACCGATCTTAGCCCTACACGAGCAAATACTACCCTAGAAATTTCTACAAGGCCTTGTGATTCCTATTCCTATACTACGAGCATCGAGGGGTAGAATGAGACTACACTCCTATACTATGGCATTGAAAACACACCATGTAATCCTCCTAGTAGAGACTGCCTCTCGCCCTGACGATTAACATATTCCAAAAAATTATCATTTAACAATAGTTTAATACATACATTCATAAATTTTAACAATTCAAAATTTGCAACCTATTTATTTGCTTAGCTTGCTTTCCACTGACTAAACTCACAGGAAAGGTATTCGCTTCTCATGTTTACGCTTATGCCCGTTTCATTTATCGCTATGGCTGAGATTATAGTAGGTGTGTGCGCACCTGTCGCTCAAGCGATCTCTGCCCTGTGATCCGAGGCAACCGGGAGGTGTGACCGTGACGTCGCAAGGCTGGTTCACCCTCATTGGCTGACCCGCTCACGTGACCCGGCCGTCATGCGACAAAATCAGGATTTCCTGTCTGCTCAAAATTCTGCCGCGCGGCCGCTCTTCATCACATGCGCGTGTGTTCACTATGGCTGGCCCTATAGAGCTGCTGCACTTTGTTCACACGCACTATAAACACAGCCTAATACACGCCACTGAAGCTTAAAGACAGTGTAAGAAGAATAAAACAGTACACTTACTATATGAGGACAGTCCCGTGCATCTATAAGCACTTGGTAATAGGTGTGGGTTTTCCCTTTCACCTCTTTGGATCCGTGCGCCACCGAGGTCTCCACTCTGCACAGAGAGACCAAAAAACCATTCAACTACTAGACACACAGCTGGGGCACAAGCGTAGATGCAGGCGACCAGGACAGATAGACTCACTTCTCTGTGATAGGGGAAGCAACATCTCTGTCGTACAGTCTGGCCTGCCATGGGAACAGGACAATGCCTCTGTATCCAAAAACGCTGTGAAGAAATAGCTGCAGAGGATACAACAGTGATGTCTCTAAGTTCTGCGACACATATCCCCGTTCTGTTTCATTTACTCCCTCCCAGAAAGTTTATTTAGTATGAATTGTTTTTTTATTCAATGTGAAATAATACAGCAGTTTACCATTTTTAAGTATTGATCTAAATAATGTTTGGGGAGTGTGAGAAAATGGTGGGCACGATATCATTATAAAAAAAATGTTATTAAAGGATATTTTTGTGGTAACCATTAATAAACATGAAAAAAAAATATATAGAACAACTTAAGGCAGTCAAATCCCATTTAGCCAGCAAAAAAACCCCAATGTGATCAGCTCTCTAAAACAAATCTTATGCTTTGAGCACACATTTTCCTATTAGTTTAATGGTTTGCATTTGAAAAGGGTCTCTAAAGAATAGAACACGAGCCTTAGGCTGGGGCCATGGCACTGCAGACCGTGCGGAGGTGTCCGCACGCTGAGCGATCAGACTGCCTTACGGCAGTGTTCGAGTCCATGCTGCGGCGGCGCGCGTTGCACAAGAAATCGGCTGAAACGGATTTCTTGGCGCAACAGGCTGGCCAGGTGAGCGATTCGCCCAATGAGGGGCAAACTAGCTCTGTGACGCCCCTTGGCACGCCCCCCCCACCACGGCCAGGGAAAGCACCCGCTTACTTCCCAGCCTCCGCACGGGCGAAGAAGGCACCACGGCCCCAGCCTAACACGTCTTTCTTCCATTCTTCATTTGTCACAATTCAACTAATCAGGAGAGCAGAAAGTGCACTTTGGGGAGTGTACACAGACGACACAATAAGGAGGTGCTACAAAGAAGAAGTCCCCAGAGAACGGGGTGCAGTTAGAGCTTAAAGAGGCAGTCCAAGTGGCACTTAAAAAAAAAATGTTTTAATATATGCAGCCTTCGATCACCTTTATTGAAAACAAATTAACTAAGCTGCCGATTGATTAGTTCTCCTGTAAAAATCGATCAAAGATCCTGTTTCCCAGAGTTCACCAAATCAGGGGTCTGCAAACTTTTCAGTCTGCGCCACTTGCCTGCTTTCTCCCTCCCCCACCTTGTCTCCGGCATCAAATGACGCCGCGGGGGGCACATTACCCAGTGTTGCCATGGCAACATGACGTCGCGTGACCCCCGCAGCGTGTTGCCATGGCGAAGAGTCGCCCGAAGCCAAGCTAAGGAAACTTAGAGGTTTTGCGTGGTTCCCTGGCATTTAATTAACATGCTTTGGGTTTGGAGTTCGGGGCCCCTGTAAGCGCCGCGCCCCCCTGAAAAACTCACGCCCCCCAGTTTGCGCACCCCTGCACTAAATGGCTGCCTTTCAGTTTCAATCAATCCTTCAGTCAGTCAGTGTAACTCAGCAGCTACAATATATTCTTATATTACTAAAAGTAACATTATCTATTGTTACAGTTTGCAGCTCAAACTGCTGGGAACATTGGCAACAAATGATCACAAACAGGAAAGTGTTGCAAATATTTTGCACTGCTGGAGAGGTGGGCTAAAGCAGGGGTGTGCAAACTGGAGGGCGTGGTGCTTACAAAGGCCCTGCACTTTTCCCCACAACATTTAAATTAAATGCCGGGGGAGCGCGCAAGGCTTCTATAAATCCCTTACCTTGTCTCCGGCAGCTTCTGGCGATGCGATGTCACACGACGGGTCACATGACATCAGAAAACTCCGGAGAAAAGTTAAGGGAGGGCACGAGCAGGCAGGGGGGCGCAGACAAAAATTAAAGCCTGCTATAGAAATTAAAGGATACCAAGTCTATTACAACCACATCAAAAAATGACATTAAGAGTATCATTTAAAAAAAAAATGCAATATGTATCATCAAATACTACAGAACTGATTAAAAAAAAAAAAAATTCCAACGTACGATATTGCTTGGCTTGCTCTTTAAATACTACACTCTGCACACACCAAACCGCTTCGCTACTAAAGATGCCTGCAAAATAACTGAAGCAATGCACTGCTGGCAACAACAGTGTCAAACCTCATGAGTGTAGCATTGGGGGTTCAATATGAGCTTGTAGGTGTCCTGTATGTTTTACAATTCTTGTTCAGCTGGTCTTAGCTGACTGGAGGGTGGCTCCTCCTACCTAGTTTGAAGCTCACCCCCTCCCACTTTTAAGTGGTTAAAAGCTCACTCCATTGCATCTCCCACTCTCAGGGGAACTTGCTTGCTTGCAGTTTGATTGTGACAAATCTAATACAGAATGCTTTTCCTGGTAATGTACAGGTTAATAAAAGCTACAATCAGACTTAGAACTATGCAACTAATTGTGACAGATTTATTATAAATCATTCTTCCTGGTAATGCACAGGGTATTAAGAATTTATATTAGTGTTAGGTACCCTTGAGATGTGGTCTGCCGTGTAGTGGCTCAAGGGCTTACAACACTTTGGCCAAAGAGTTAAACTAAAAACCCATTTTATTCAAAAGATATCTATACATATATATTTAGGCACTGTACCGTGTATAAGTTTCATTGGATGTGCACTGAGCCCTGTCTGTGTTTCATGTCTGTCTCTGGTTTTAAACAACAGTGTCAAACCTCATGAGTGTAGCATTGGGCAATATAACGATATGATCGTAATACTGTGATGATGAAAAATAACCTCAAGTCATTATAGAAAATGTGTATTTTCCCAATATTATCATCAGTCAGCCTTGTTGTCATTGATATAAGGGCAGCTAGTAACATGAAGTTTAAGATACAAAAGCTTAAAGAAGTCAGAAAGACCACTGTAAACTGGATCTTAGCACACCTGTACCCCAAAGAGATAACTAGCTTGTGTTTACCCCCATTCTTCCTATTCCCAATCCTACTCCTCCTCTGAAAATGGGGCAGTAAGGCCGTTTGTTTATTTAAAAACATTTTATTTGTCATAACTGCTAAATGATTGGGAAGACACTCACTTTTATTTTGAAAATGGGGTCTGAAAAAAGGTTTTCAAATGAATTAAAAACAGTACATGTCTTTTTTCCTATTATGCAAATATTAAGAGAAATATCGTTATCAGAATCATTTTCTTAATATTATTTTGTGAATTTTTTAGGGTATTGCCCATCCCTTAACTAGTGTGGCTTCCATCCATGAGGAGCCACTAGCTTTTCTGAAAGGAAAACTAAAACAGCAGAGAGAACAGAGTGGTCAAAATAACATTTTATAAGACCCTCAAGGTCCAGAGAAATGACTACACATCTAGAATCCTATAGCATGGCATGGCATCCATAAAGGGGTTCCTGCAGTTTGTCATTTGAAAGTTGTACCAAATACAGTACTGACGAATTTACAATGCATCTGATCTCAGATGCGCTATTAGAGAGGGTCGTGGTTCCTTACAATGCATCTGATCTCAGACGCGCTATTAGAGAGGGTTGGGGTTCCTTACAATGCATCTGATCTCAGACGCGCTATTAGAGAGGGTTGGGGTTCCTTACAAAGCATCTGATAGAAGTGCTATTAGAGAGGGTTGGGGTTCCTTACAATGCATCGGATCTCAGACGCGCTATTAGAGAGGGTTGGGGTTCCTTACAATACATCTGCTCTCAGATGCGCTATTAGAGAGGGTTGGGGTTCTGCAGAATTTCACAATATAATTATAGGGTTCCTTAACCAAAAAAAATAAATAAATAAAAAGGTTAAAAACCACTGCCCTATTGCATCTCAGGCTACAAAACAACGCATTGCAGCAAAAGGGTTAAAAACTGGCATATTAGCTTGCTCAAGTAGGGTTTTGCATCACCTCGGGTCTCTGTGATTTCAGTGTGTCATAACACAAAAAAATTAACTTTTGCAAACACTGTCATCAGCAAACAAGGTAATTGTACAACATGGTAATGTATTTCAATTCCATTCCTAGCCACTTTATTAGGTACGTTAATGAACTTAAGTATTGATAAACTGATGGGGCCCCTCACAAGGTGAATCATGTGAATTGGGATTCCAACTGGGGAAACATTTTTTTTATGGAAACCCTGATGCATGCTGCCTGTCTAACATCCTTTAGATCAGCGGTGCACAAACTGGGGGGCGCCCCCCCGAATTTCATGGGGGGGCGTGGTGCTTACAGAGGCCTCGCCCTCTTCCCCACAGCATTTACATTAGGCCTCTAACTCCCTTGCCTGTTCTCTGCCGGGTCTTCGGCAACACGTCACCATGGCAACGCGCGTCAGATGACGTGGCAGGGTCACGTGACGTCACAAGACCCGCGGCGTCATTTGACACAGAGTCCTTGAATAGGGGGGCCCGAACGCTGCGGCTGCCGGGCGCAGCTCAAGAAGTTTGCGCACCCCTGCTTTAGATGATTGAATATGTTAGGAGTCTGATAGGAGGTGGCAATACTAAAAGCCTTGGGACATTAAATATCCCTTGTTAATCATTCCTTTACACCATGACACGTTGTGCCCATGGACTTTTACATGACGTCAATGCTATGGTGTGCAACCTCAGCTACTGGCTTTTTTGTATACTTGAGGATCATCTATGCTCTATTATCACATGAACCTCTATATAGTCTAGTCGCCCTTACCTGACCCGTTTCATATTTTCCTTGATGTTTTGGCACCTCGAATACTCCCACAGTCTCCAGCACTTTGCCCTCCGGTCTGTTTCTATAGGAACATAAATACGTACAAGAATCGTCACCTAACAGGAAGCTGCCATAAGACAAGGAGAGATACAAACAAGGACACTTACATTCCCATGTGACTTGTGTGCATCTCTGACATGGGAAAATCAGATATTTCTGGCTTGTACATGGCAACTCAAAAGACTTTTGAGTTTATTCAATATAATCCATTACCAGCTATTCCTTCGCTTTACAAGAATAATTACACACGAATGGATAGATTAGCACGTCTGTCTTTCTAATCTAAGCTTGCATACTTCACATACAGTACTGTTCAACCTAAAACAGTGTCAAATTTCAGGTGTGAGAGAATGGAAAACATCCCGGCTGAACACTGGTAAATAGCTGATGTCCAGCACACACACAACCTGGACTCACTCCAAGCAGGTCCATCTGTTTATTCCAAGCCTGTTATGTCACAAGATGATCCTGCAAAACCTGTTGGTGTCATAACACAAAAGATCAGGGCCGTGTTTACAGTAAGACCGGTGGGCTGGTATGTGATCCGCCATCACTAATCAAAATACAATCCTTAATAATAGCTTTATTTCATATAGCATTTTTCTCCCAATTGGACTCAAAGCACTTCACAATAACAGTACATACGATTTTTACAGATCTAGTATATATATATATACTGTACATATAAAATAGAAGTGCAAGAACTAGTTTTGGGTGGGACTGCTGTACATACAAAAGCAGTAACATTCATAGCCATAATGTAAAAATGCATATACTCCGTTGGCAGGTGCTGCATCCCCACACCCCTAGTATATATGTATGTATGTATATATATATATAAATATATATTTTTATATACATACATACACTATAAACGTTTACATGAATACATCGCAGATCTATTTTCTCTTCGAATTTTTACATAGAATGTATGTCACACACACACTTGTACCCCCTGGTGATTATATTTCGGTGTGACCTCACCCCCCTCCCTCTTCTTTTTTCCGTTACCGGGAAGACAGTGACCGGCCTTGCTGGAAGCAGCAGATGCAGACGGGACGCAGGAGCGCTGGCCGGGCAGACCGGAACCCAGTCCCCAGAGTCCTCCCCACAGCTCCCCGCTGGTACCGACCCAGGATGGACAGGCAGCGCCGCGCCGCAGAGGCCGCCATCTTGCTGCGGGGAGGCGTACAGATTGCGTCCTACGTAAGAAAAGGGGGGACCGACGTAGCGTACGTACCTGCTAATTTAACATCTTTTTGACCTTCTTAATCCCGTCATGCACCGCGCCGCGGTCAGCTGACTCTGGGTAGAGATGGCGAAGGGATGCAGAGCCGGGGAGCTGCTGCTGCGGGCGCTGCGGGAGGAGAGTTCCCGTCTGCCCCCGGATTCGAAGACCGAAGCCGAAGAGGTGCTGAACCGGGGACCCGGAGCCGTAGTATCTTTCCGCGTCCTCAGAGATCTGCATGACGCGCTGCGGAAGAGAGGTCCGGGGAGGAAGAGGCACCGTCACTTGGGAGGGGTGGGGGACTGAGTATGATGAGAAGTGACAGCCATGTTGACTGAAAGTCGCATACATGCTTTGAGTGCGTGTGATTGAATGTTTGGTTTGACTTTCATGCATTGGGTTGCATGGCGGCCATTGAGTCCCTCTCATTTGGGTTGTGTGGTAGTCATTGAGTCCCACTCACTGGGTTGCATTGTAGTCATTGAGTTGCGTGGTGGCCATTGTGTCCCACTCATTGGGTTGCGTGGTGGCCATTGTGTCCCACTCATTGGGTTGCGTGGTGGCCATTGTGTCCCACTCATTGGGTTGCGTGGTGGCCATTGTGTCCCACTCATTGGATTGCGGGGTGGCCATTGTGTCCCACTCATTGGGTTGCGTGGTGGCCATTGTGTCCCACTCATTTTGTTGCGTGGTGGCCATTGTGTCCCACTCATTGGGTTGCGTGGTGGCCATTGCGTCCCACTCATTGGGTTGCGTGGTGGCCATTGCGTCCCACTCATTGGGTTGCGTGGTGGCCATTGTGTCCCACTCATTGGGTTGCGTGGTGGCCATTGTGTCCCACTCATTGGGTTGCGTGGCGGCCATTGTGTCCCTCTCATTGGGTTGCGTGGCGGCCATTGTGTCCCACTCATTGGGTTGCGTGGCGGCCATTGAGTCCCACTCATTGGGTTGCGTGGCGGCCATTGAGTCCCACTCATTGGGTTGTGTGGCGGCCATTTTAACTATGGTTACGGCAGAGAGACTGCTAGGGAGCCTTTGAAATAAATGTCAGTTCATCTCAACAGATTACTCATCAGGAAGACGTGAGCATTTATTAAATGTCTCTGCATAAGCTCTTAAAATAAGCTAAAATATATATTTCTTTGCATTAGATTTCTGATTTTGTCTGTGATTTAAGTTTAATGTTTAGAGTTTTGATCCTGAACATGTCCCTTTCTCCATCGCCTATAGGGTCCCATCAGTATCTTCATGAACTGCTTGAAGGAAGTGATATCCATTTGCCGGCAGTGGAAATACCTCAACGGGTATTGAAAGTGATAGAAAGCTGGATGTGGTGGGAAAGCTGTGTGTTGATGAAGGGGTTTCATAGTGTGTGGGGGTGATTGGTGGATGTGCCAGTTAATGATGTGTGCTGCGGAGGCATCTTTTGGCTGTGTAATAAATGGATAGTATGTGTGTGTTGTATGAAGGAGCTTGAAAGGTTTGTGTGCTGATTTATCATAAGTTATTTCTGTGAAAGAGGTTTCTCCAAAACGTCGGATATCCCGTTGATCTGTTCTTTTGTGTTCAGAATCCCGAGCTTGTGGCTCGCTTGGAAAAAATAAAAGCAAAGTTGGCAAATGAGGAATACAAGCAAATGACAAAGAATATTAACTGCCAGGTATGGAACACTTCATTACATGAGGGAAAAATATAATGCATTCTATGTGTGGGAGACATGTCATCCGTTAACACCAAAATAGGATCTTTGTGTAGATAAATTAAAGCAGCAGTCCAAGCTGCCGTTTTTCCCCCTTTAATATGTGCATCAATACAATCCACACAATAAGTAATTGGCTAAGTTGCAGATCGATCACTTCTCCTGTGATCGATCTACGAAGATTCGGCTCGGGGGTTCACTAAATGGCTATCAGTGCAGCAGAAGAGGACCAAAGATACAAAGTTCTGTGGGGAAGATCATGTGACCACAGTCACTAGATACCATTGGTGCATTGCTAGAAAGAGGGCAGGGCTCAAAAAGGGTGTACCAGAGCCTGTTTCACAGGAGGAAGGGGATGTTACATTGTCAATGGTTGCTATAGAAACAAAAAATGCTTGTTACATTATAATACATTAAATATGTAATTCAGAGTTTAAAAAAATGCTACAAGTATTTTCTCAGCACAGAGCTGGTTTATATAAAAAAACAAAAACCCATGTAGAATATTGCGTTGTCTGCAGATTTAATAGGTGTGCAGATGACATCTTTGTAATATAAGGCCATTTGCTATGTTATGTGACATGTTATTGGTTGCAAAGAGCTGCATGAGTTTGTCTTGAGGTCATTCCAAAGTGTTTATAAAAGGAATGGGGGAAGCCGTTTCCAGAAAAAGCAAACCCATAAAACGTAATGAATGAAGTAGGAACCCTATCATTTGCTTGATGTGGTTTTCTGTGATGCACACCAGGCTTCATTATAAGACTAAAGCCGCGCTTATAGTGCCGGCGACGCGACGTCGCCCGAAAACAAATGCATTGTCGCCGCTGCGTGCGCTTATAGTAAGCGCAACGTGATTTTTGGAAGCCGGGAATATTTGATTTTTCAGGGGCTGTCGCCTCATGTGACAGCCCCTGAACCAATCAATGGCCTGGTCGCCTGCGACGCCGCCGCAAAGCGAAATACAACTTTCGCTAGCGGCGACGGGTGACGTCACGCGTCGCGAGCACTATATGCGCGGCCTTATAATACAGGGTGTTTAAACTGTGATAGTGCCAATCGGGGAAACTATCGCACAGAAACTTCCATTAAAGTCAGTATTAGTTTTTGTGCGCTCTGTATGATTGCAGTTTAATTATTAACCCCCAAAGTTATTTTTTGTTTTTTTTAATACAGGAGAGTCAACACGGAACTCTGGCAGAACTGAGCAGGCAAGGTGAGGTGAAATCGCCTGTGTACAACGCTTCACATTGAAATCCTCTCACCCAGCCCTATACTATCTCTCCGCCCCTTATTGCTTTTCCCCACAGCAGTTATTATGTAGCTTAACGCAGATCAACACTTGTGATCTCTTGTTGAATGTTTCTGCAATGTCTGTTTATATTGATACAGGGGCACTCGCAATTACTTAAATACATATACCACGGCTGCTTAGACTTCCGCAGCAAAGCAGGGGTCACCTGGAAAACAAAGAAGCAGACAGCACTCCTGTGGTCCTGTGATAAGCATGTGCATTTTATTGGAGGATCGACGTTTCGGTCCAGCTTTGGACCTGTGTAAAGATACAAAGTTATGAACAAAGGTCCAAAGCAGGACCGAAACATCGATCCTTCAATAAAATGGCCACATTTGTATTGTATTGTATGTCTTTATTTGTATAGCGCCATTAATGTACATAGCGCTTCACAGTAGTAATACACGTGGTAATCATATAAATAATAAACAGATATAAATAACAGGTCATGGGAATAAGTGCTTCAGACAAACGTAACATTTCGGAAGAGGAGTCCCTGCCCCGAGGAGCTTACAATCTAATTGGTATGTAGGAGAAACGTACAGAAACAGTAGGAGCTCATTCAGGTAAGTGAGCCTGCAGGGGGCCAAGCTTTATGTATCGTGTCTAGTAATATCTATGGTGCTACTCATATGCTTCTTTAAGCAAGTGTGCCTTAAGGTGGGTCTTAAAGGTGGATAGAGTGGGTGCTAGTCGGATATCGAGGGGAAGGGCATTCCAGAGGTGTGGGGCAGTCAGTGAGAAAGGTTTAAGGCGGGAGAGGGCTTTAGATACAAAGGGGGTAGAAAGAAGACATCCTTGAGCAGAACGCAAGAATCGGTATTGGTGCATAGCGAGAAATTAGGAATGAGATGTAAATAGGGGTAGAAGTGTAAAGCTTTAAAAGTGAGGAGGAGAATTGCATGTGTGATACGGGATTTGATAGGAAGCCAGGAGAGTGATTTGAGCAGGGGAGACGCTGAGACAGATTTAGGAAAGAGTAGAGTGATTCTGGCAGCAGCGTTTAGGATAAATTGTAGGGGAGACAGGTGAGGGGCAGGAAGGCCGGACAGCAGGAGGTTACAGTAGTCGAGACGGGAGAGAATGAGGGCCTGAGTCAGAGTTTTAGCAGTCGAGCAACAGAGGAAAGGGCGTATCTTAGGCTGCGGTCCCAGTCATCACAGTGACACGTGCGCCCGGCGGGGGCACGTGCACAGCGCTAACTGCGGTCTCCAGGAGAGAGGGAGCTTGCGACAGGAGAGGGCGTGGTCGGGGATTTGCGGGGGCGTGGCCATCACGTCACGCAACTGGTTCGCCCTCATTGGGTGAACCGCCGGTGGGGGCGTGGCCACGCCTCCGTCGCAAGGTTTAAACTCAATTTCATTGAGTTTAAAAAACCTTGCAGTACGGCGCGGCTGCACCTTCAGCGTGACGGTGTCTACTGGGCCCAGCCCCATTGAGGAGGGGCGGTGCTTACACGCACAGCGCACGCCGAGGTGTGCGCTGTAGCAGTGACTGGGACCGCAGCCTTTGTGATATTACGGAGGAAAAAGCGACAGGTTTTAGAGACGTTTTGAATGTGAGAGGAGAATGTGAGAGGAGTCAAGTGTGACACCTAGGCAGCGTGCTTGGGCTACTGGGTGAATGATGGTACTTCCAACAGTAATGTGGAAGGAGTTAGTAAGGCCAGGTTTGGGAGGAAGTATGAGGAGCTCTGTTTTTGTCATGTTAAGTTTAAGTCGACGGAGGGCCATCCAGGATGATATCACAAGAACACTGGAGTGCTGTCTGCCTCTTGGTTTTCCAGTGTCTGTGTCAGTCTTGAGTAATTAAAGGGAAATCCAGTATGTACTTAAAGGTGCAATTCCTTGTAGCTAACAAAAAGCATATCTTTTTTTTGTAAACGGCTTAATGTATTTTGATTTTGTTAAAGGTAACCCTGTTTAAAGCCAACATTTACTTGTTTTTGTTTAAAACAAGTAAATAAAAATAAATAAAATAAAAATACATATATATATTTTTAAATGGCAATCCTGAATGAGAACTACCTGTTAATCAAACATTTCCACCCTCGGAACGCCCTGTCTGTCAGAGGAACAGGGACAATGTTCTTGCCCTGCCCTCCAGTGTCCAATATAATTTGGAATAGTGATAATGGTCAGTATTAAGCTGTCACGGGTGAACTATATAATATAACAAAGTGAAGACAGGCGCACTCTTTCTAGTGAACAAGGTCCCCTGGGACCATTTATTTTGTATATTCGAGACATCGGGTCGCAAAGTTTCATGACACTGAAAGTCCCTTCTTCAGGTCATACCTGTTTGACACCTGAGGAAGGGACCTTTCTGTGCCCCACAAATGTTCTGCACCCTACGTCTCTGGTATATGGAATACCTGGTCCCACAGGACCTTTTGCACTAGAGGGGCGTGTTTATCTTCACTTTGTTTAAATTGTACAGGGACAGAGGAGTGCAGGGTGGGACTTTGACTGTACAAGATGCTCATCACACTGTATGAACTCACAGAAAAGGGAATGTTTACAGGAAATACAGTCCCTCCTACATTTCACTTTACAAGCCAACCTTAAACAGTTATTTAAATGTATTTGTAGTTTTTTTTAAATTTTTAATTTTTAGTATACCTTTTGAATGAATCATTCACATGTATTCCCTTAAACCTCTTTCCTACCATTGGATTAGGACTTCCACCTTTTTAAAGAAATACTCTCACACTGTCAAAATCCGCATCATGTTTTTTTTGTTACATGTTGCATTTATTCTTCCTCTTTCATTCCTGGTCATATGCCTCATTGTGAAATCATGCAATCGTGTTTTTTTTTTTAGAGAAACATTGATAGTTTATTAAAATATGGATAGCCGTAAAGATGGCTGCAGCTGTTTTATTCTAAAAACAAATGAACAAGTCTACATTAACCATTTATATTTAAATGTGTGCTCCGTCCAGTAATTATGAGCGCCTCACTTGGAGCAGCTCGTGAATTCTTATTGAGCGTTCCAGTTGGACTTTTAGGCCAAAATGTACAAAGCTGGTGGACGTTTTGATTTATTGCTGCTGTCTGATTTCAGCATGTTTCTAAATGGGAAAGCCCCTTCAAGTGTTTAGGATTCTGTGCTATTGTTAAACCCCAATGGTTTTGTCCTCGTGCCCTAGGATTAAAGGGAAAAGACAATGAGCATACACCAGGGGTGGGCAATTCCAGTTCTCAAGGGCCACCAACAGGGCAAGTTTTCAGGATATCCCTGCTTCAGCACAGGTGGCTCAATCCGTGGCTGTCTTTCACTGCACCACCTGTGCTGAAGCAGGGATATCCTGAAAACCTGCCCTGTTGGTGGTCCTTGAGGACTGGAATTGCCCACCCCTGGCATACACACAAGCCCCATGTTTGACATTAAGATCGTAGAAAACCTAATATCGAATACTTTTTGTACCCCATGAAGCTGCCGTGTATTCGAAGTCTTGAGTATTTCAATTCAAAATCATGTGGCATTGAAACCACCAGGCATTTTCTTTTTTCAAATTCAACACAAAATTCAGGTATAAAATAAGCACCACGGAATCTGACTACTCTCTCTCTCACTCACATTGGAGTGGCGAATGCTCCTGCCATTTTACAAGGGTAAACCCAGGATTGATTTGGCTACTAAAGGAAGCTACAAAAAAACACCACGCAGAATAAAGATGGTTGAAGTTATGATGTTAAATTTTTTTTATTGATTACCCCCAGAAACAGTGTCTGGCTTGGGATCCCAAAAAGTGGTTTAGGAAAGGTTGGTCTGAGTGATCAGCGTTGCAGTACTCCTTGTAATCCCCATTCACACCTGTTGTTGTGCGTTCCTTTTTCTTTCATTTAACCCTGACCTCCTTCTTGCTTTCATGCCTACAGTGCGGCCAGTGAAGGCAATGGTCGTGACAGTCTTCAACTTTTTTGTGACGGTTGCGGCTGCATTTGCCTGCACCTACATCGGGAGCCAGTACATCTTCACCGAGACCGCTTCAGTGAGTGCCGAGTGGGAGCTTGGAACATGCATCCAGCACTGGGGAGTGGTGGAGGGGGTCCTGTTGAACACAGTCTCGTAGAGTAACCTTGCTGGCCTATCTTATAGCAAGATGGTGCAATCCAAGCTGGGGGACTGAATGATTACGATGGGCATCTAACTTGCTTGTTGAAGTTTAGCTTTGTTTTTATGCAAAGGTTATATAATAGGTACATTGCTACTACAATATTATTTTTGCATGTGAGGTCATACTACAGTAGAGGCTGAAATAGTGGTAATGTCCCTGCTTTTGAAGCGGGCAAACCAGATTCAAATCCCATTGTCCGCTCACCTCGTGACCTTGGGAAAGTCACTTTTCGGCATGTCCATCCTATGCTCTTCAGGGACTCATTGTGCCTGAAACATTATATGTATAGCTCTGTAATAATTCTCAATGCTATATACAAAACAACTTCCAGTATTACTGCTGTGCACATTATAAAGCTTTCTTTACAGATCGTTTCCTCTGATGTACGCTATAAAATGTCAGGCGTAGCCCTCTGTAGGATTTCTGCTCTGATAATGGAGACTTGTACATTAAAACATAAATAAGAGGAAGGTAGCAGGTGCCTGTAAAGGACACAGGAAAAGCTTTTTGTAATAGAGCACAATAAAGATTAAAGGGATGCATTTAATGGCTAACGGATGCCTCTAAAAAGTGCAAGCTTCCAGGATCACGTTCCTTCATGGAATAGGTATGAAGGGATGCTACCTGGGCCTGAAAGCTTGCGCTCTTTATAAACATCAGACACATTTTTATTTTTTGTTCTTTATGACAAGCTTTTTTTTGGTCCTGTAATATGCTTCCCCTCTCCCCCCTCTCATAAATGAATGTACTGCTGTAGTTCAGTGTATGTAAATGAGGACAAATCCTTGTGGTTTTTTCCCCCCTTTCCTAGCGGGTGCTGTCTGCTGTCATCGTGGCATCCTTGGTGGGTTTGGCAGAGCTGTACGTGCTGGTCCGGACAATGGAAGGGGTACTTGGAGAGTTGTAGCCAATGTGTGTGAGATACCAGTGGAAACCATCCCTGTTTCTGAGCTGGACTCACGATAATGACACTTCAAGTTAGAGCTCTTCTATGCTCTCGATGGGGAGATATCTGTATAGTTTGTGTGCATTAAATAGGTTTATGTGTCTTTCCTGTTACAAAGCTGAGTTGTTTGAGCATTGTCTATGGATTTTATATAAATGTACTTTACCTTTTTAAGATTATTTCATTTTCAGTGAATTATTGCACTACTAATTGTAACATTGACCAAAAAAATAAACCTTTTATTGATAGTAAAAGACCACTGTCTGTAACAGAGGACATGTGGAGACATACTCGGGAGCGTAGATGAACAGAAAATCTTGGCTTTTACATCGCAAGGCAAAGAATTTTCCACAGCAACAAAATGTAACTTTATTTAGCATAACAAAAGCAGAACACTCCAACTTGTATATACAGCCCTTGGTATAGGGGTGAACACATTAGTAAAGTAATGCAGACTGAGCCATTGGTAGTAGGGGTACCACTGTAACAGAGCCATGTAGGTTTTGCACAGGCCAGGTTAGCAGGGCTTTCACGTTTGAATAGTGCAGGCTTCTGGCAGTCTGTGCAGCTATGTATAGTCTTTGGTCAGGAACATGCAACGGCAACAAGTACAGAGTTTGCAGAGGCTGCATCTTAAAGTCTTTTAGTGAGCTTCCTTGTACCTGAGCTTTGAATCTCGGGCAAAGCCATCTCCCTGAAAACCAGAACTGGACTAAGGCTGCGGTCCCGCTGCATCCGACTGCGCGTGCCGCTGCGTGCGCGTCACTCACCTGCTCATGACTTCCTCCCGAGTCGGCCCCAGTCCCTCCTAACTGCCAGGCTCACTACGCACTGTGACGCGTCAGCCGGCAAGGGATGCAAGAGGATTGTGATCCTGAGCAGTGATGTGGTGCGCTGGTGAGCCTATCAGCACCGGAGGCTGTACCTTCCTGGAGCTGTCAGCTTCCCCCACCTCCAAAAGGTGTGTGTGTGTGTGTTTCGCACAGCCCTGGTGTATCTCCCCCTCCTCTCTCACACATGGGGGGAGGTGGGGACACTTTACAGCACCCCATCTATCTGCCCCCTTGTATCGCCCCCTCTCCTCCCGGACCCACAACCACCTCTCCCCGGGCTTAATGGCTGCGCCCTCCCCACTCGGTTTGGCCATGCCCACCACGCCTTAAAAAATGCTCCCTACAGACCGCAGATAGCGGTGAAGTGCCTCTCCACGCGCCGCCTGTATGCAGTGCGGGCGCGCTGTCGGATGCAGCGGGGCCTCGGTGTAAGAGTATGGCCAAAGCCTGTATTCCACGGTAATAGGACTGATCATTTTATTGTCCTTTTCCCCTCTGCAACCCCCCCCCCCCCCAAACCACAGAGCTTCCAATAAACAATATTTCTTTAAACAGAAAGCGGAACCATGCGTTTGTCAATAACCCGTAGTGGTACTCTGAGGTTCTAAATGAAAAGGTGGTTTTACTCTGTATCAACAACACAATGCCTACCATTAAAGAAATGTTTCTAAGTGGGATTACATCTTTAGAATGAGATCAGCGTGTTGCTACTCATGGGACATACATCAAGTGTTGCGTGAGAGCATTGCTGCAAAACTGGTACCTGTTGCGTCTTAAGATTGTATCAATGTACGAATGGGCTGTTTTTTTGTGTGTGCCATGAGTGTCTTGGAGAGGAGGTAGAACAATATTATGAAATAAATCAGCTGTTGCGCCTATAACTAGTGCAGTTTTCCATTCGTCAACTAAAACGGCCATTTGCACCATTTGGATATTCCCCCATGACGTCTCTGCAATCAGGTATTTCTCTAGCAAGTTTAGGATTGCTTGGAAGGCAGCCTGCCAGACTTTAACAATGTTGATTAATGTTCTGCTAAGCTCCTTCTAAAAACACTTTAATATTTTTATATGTAAAGATCTAACCTGGTTCTGTAACGTTGTGGTGGGATTAGGTAATGTAAATAAATCCAGAGCCCCATCTCTCACACAATCATCTGTAAATAGGGGGCCAGATTAAACTAATGTTCAGGAAGATTAGTTGGTATTACCGATGATTCTAGTATTCAGTGACATTCCCTGGATTGCTCTGTGTGGCTCATCGCATGGCATTGCAAAGTTCTTTAACAGTGAACTACACTATAATACTATCAATCCATTGAAAATTAAAAAAGGAGATAAGCTGATAGTAACTGCAAAGAAAGCTTTGTTTTTTTGGTTATTTTTAATATACAAATATAGAGATCTGTAACATGGTCTTCATAAACAAAGATAAAATAGCAAATCTTTATAATGTTCAGATTAGGGGATTGCTAGAACTGTGTCTCTGCATTTGGTTTCTGCAACAGCTTTGTGGGTCTAAATTCGTCTTTAATATACAATAGACTGCACAAAGCTGTGAACCCATTCCTGTTCCTTAGCATCCCTTGCACCATAATGTCCTCGAGGCTGGGGTCACTTGTCCTCTTTTCTTTATCCAGGAAGCCCCCATCCATAGTCTTAACATAAGGTAGTCCTTGGGATGTAATACTTGATCCCATCAATCCATCCATCCCATGTCTGTGGAAGAGGGACTAGGAGTCTCCCAAATTGGTTACTATGGCAGCATTGTATATGAGATCTGAGATGTAACCTAGAGAGGTTTGAGGTCCAGTCTCATTTCTGGAGTGAGGAAACCTCTCCCAGCATGGCCTCTGAGAGGGAGTAAGGAGTTGCTCCACAAACTGCGCCCCATACAATGTAGCCTGGTACTCTGAGACTGGGCTAGTGCTGTTGGGGTTGAAGTCCTCCCACTGGATCCCGTCCTGGCCATAGTTGTACTGCAAAGTCTTGTCCCCACACAGGTACTGCTCAGAAAGTGAAGGTGGTTGCTCTATGAATGGCTGGTATGTCGGCTGCTGCAGGGCAGCTCCTGGCTGACTGTCTGCCACATACAACTGCATGGGTTGGTTTGAAGGGTACTGCATGGGAATTAGGGGATCCCTTTGACTGTAGTCCTGTGGTGGGGAGGGAGTGTGTAGTCCCAGCTGAGGGGTGCGGATTGAAGATGTTCTCCTGTACAGGGACCTGTCCAGCTTCCCACTTTTGATTCTCCGGGCTCTGCGGTTCTGGAACCAAACCTGTGAATAGAACAATTGCTTTAGCCAATGTCTGTGTGTGCCAGTCTGGGGTTTTGACGTGGTGCTAGGCCATTCAACGCCCTTATCACCTTACATCTTGTATTCACTTGTGGTCTGGAACACTCATGAAGAAAGAATAGAAATGGTGATACCCACCACTGCATATTTTTTTTTTTTAGCACAGACTGTATATATGTAGCAGTGTTGCTCTGTAATACACCCTATGGCCCATTCAGGTAAGTTCAAGTCATGCAAAGGTGTTTTACAGCACTGGAAGGCGTTTTATGGCACAGCAGTGCTTAGTAAATATGGCCCCAAAAGCATGCACATAGCACAGGGTGAAAACAAATTCCTTGGGCAATGACGACTCCCCCAAAACATGATTGTAATTGTCTCAATATTGTAAAAATAAAGGGGGTGGGGGAGTATCTTTTACTAAACACAATAATGCACACCAAATCAATAGAGAATCCTTCCATTGTTAAAAAATTTACATAATAATATAAACATTAAAATATACAAAAATCCAGCTAAACATATAAATTCTGAAATGAAAAGTAGTGACACAACGTGTGAGAAATCCTACACATTAATAAGGGACACATCAATTGTCAGGATTTCACTTTAAGGCGCACCAGTCTTTTTAATGTGTCACTTTGCACTTTTTTTGCGGGCTTTGTATAGCTTTTGATATTTATATTATTTTGGATATTTTCTACAACCTACGCATTGTTCATTTCATAATAATTTGGTATAGAGAGAGCTATACAGTTCGTGTACAATTCATTGGGACTTATGTTCATGCTATTCCATGCAAATTATCCCAGCCAGCACATAACAGTTTGCCAGTGAATACATCTTGTAAACTCAGCACCATGACTTCATAAAGAGGCATTAAGCACTAAAATGTAGCTTATAGATATAGACTGTAACTATGCCAGACCATGGCTGTCTCCCAGCTTTGCTGACATGCTGAATCTTTGTATGGTGTACAAACATGATCAAATGTAGCTCAGACAGGACTGTCCCTGAGGGGAATGTTATTGGAATAACATCTGTACTTTGTATAAATGGCTTTCTTTTTTTAAAATTCAATAAACACATATACAGTATTTAAAAAATAAATAAAGAAGAACTGAGCAACTTTGTTGTGAATGTGCCCTGAGGTTATTGTATCGTTTTCAAGGTTGCATTTGAAGTCGCCTCCAAAGTGTATCCCCTTAAAACCTCGAGATATCGTAAATGGTATATATTCCTCCTGTGCCCCTGATGGGAACGGACTGGGATGTGTTTGGTAAAGCCCTATATATAAGATAATATATAAGAGATATGTGCAGAAGGAAAACAAACTTCTGGGTTGCTCTGGTACTTCAATGGTTACAAAAGGAACCTAGTTTTACCCCTTACCTGGATTTTGGCCTCCGGTAGCTTGGTGACGGTGGCCAGCTGCTCCCTTGTGCTGATGTCTGGATAAGGTACCAGGGCAAACACCCTCTCCAACTCCAGCAGCTGCCCCCTGCTGAACGCTGTCCTCTTGCGCTTCCTTTGACCAGGGGCGGTGGCCTTCACCTCGGGCTCTGCATCCGGTGGCTTGGACTCTGTTTGGGAGAGGACCAGAAGCGGCTCAGAACCTGATATTTGCTTGTGCAGTAACTGGTTCATAATACAACTTCTCTAAGTTTTGTTCCAAGCGTTGATGCCTTTCATGGGACCAACATCAAACTTCAAATGACTTTCTCAAGGACCACAAAAGTCTTTTTTTTCCCCAGATGTGTGTCAAAAGCAAAAGACAATTGTGTGGGCTCAGAAGAGTTTATTCATGATCTTGAAAAATGAGTTATAAAAATGCCCCAGATTTATCAAAGAAAGACAACGAGCATTGCAATATTTGTTTTCTTTGATTAATATGCTGCAGTTGTTTTAAGGATACTGATAAATACCCCAATATATATATATATACATATATATATATATATATATATATATATATATATATATATATATATATATACACACACACACACACACACTTACATACACACACACACACACACACACACGCAAAATTTTTGTCCAATATATGTATCAAAATCTGCTTGTGAAATAGGGAGGTCTAAATGCACATATTTAGATTTGGATAAGATAAGAAATTCATGTGCCAGGTCATTAACAATAACAATTGTGTTGGATTGTGCTCTTAGGGGGGTGTAGGGGTAAAATATAATATGTCAGAAACATTTGGTATCTCCTTCAACCCTTTGGCTGCCGGGGGGGCTTTGCAATGCGTTGCTAGCCAAATGGACATAAGGGAGCCTGAGAGTATGCATTTAAAACGTCTACCAGTCATGAAATGCCCAGTTTAATAATCAGATAGCATCAAATGTATCATTTACACAAAAACCCCGCTAAGGGGCTTATTGTTCAACGGCCGATCGGCTGATACAGAATAAACCCCTAAAAGTATTAGATCACACACCTAATAAAATGGGGTCACGTTATTTTACCTCTTTAATGGCAAAGTGCATTGGTTTTCACAGCGCAAAACTCACATTCGGTTGACTGGGAACGACCCACCGCCCCATGACACTTCTCCAACCACGTCTCCCATGTGGTGGGGTTTGATTGTTACCTGTAGCTGGCTCCTTCTCCTGGGTCCCCCAGACTGGGACTGAGGCTGCCTGCGCCTGGTTGGAGAGAAGCCCAGGTCTGAAGATGTTCTCCATGACTGATGGGGGTGTGGATCGTGGATCCGATGCTGCTTGTGTGCTGCCCTACCTGTCCAGCTGTGGGGTTTTAGCCTCTTATACCTCTACTCATATCCCCTCCTCTCACACACCCCGGGGGGTCCTCGGTATCCCCCACCTCTGCTTTTGAAGTGATGGGCAGACCTGTGTCCTGTGCTCTGCTTCCCCTTTGATCGGAGCTGGCTGACAATATTCCAGTTGACAAAAGTGTCTGGCACCTGAAACCTTTCTTCTCTGCTGCATCCCTCTCCAATCCACTTTGGGAGACCCAGCCCCTCACATCAGCCTGTCTGAGCACTTCCTCAGACAGGAAGAGCATCTGTACTCTCCACCAGACACCAGCGAGTGACAGAGATGGGAAATGGGGATCATGTCATACAAGGAAGAAAAAGACCAGGCAGGAAAGACAGCAGCCACTGCACATAGAGAATCTAGGAGGGTGTTGTTAAATATTAGGACAAAGCTCTTTCAATGTCAGGTTAATTTATACAACATTTATACTCTAAACAGAAAGGTATTTTTTAATAAGTATGGTTTTTTTTCTTAAAAAGGGAAACTGAATGACAGAATAGTGGGAAAAAACAAAATAACCTGTAATATTGGCTTGTAGATAAAATATAGTAGTACTATATGTAGTGGTAATTAGATTGTAAGCTCTTCGGGGCAGGGATTTCCTTTCCTATTGTCTGATTTTGCTGCGCTTATTGTATTATTATAATTCCCGTTACTGTATTCTTTGTGAAGTGCTGTGTACACTTTTGGCGCTATATAAATAAATATATACAATACAATATAAACTAACTTGTAATATTGGCTTGTAGATAAAATATAGTAGTACTATATGTAGTGGTAATTAGATTGTAAGCTATTCGGGGCAGGGACTCCCTTTTCCTAATGTTACTTTTATGTCTCAAGGGCTTATTCTCATTATGTGTTATATTATTATGTTGTGTGTTAGTGCTGTGAAGCGCTATGTATGTGGATACATACTACTGCTGGAACCATAAGGCTGAGTCCCCGCTGGCGCTGAGCGCGCTCCAAGCATGAGAGCCGGGTGTTCTGTCATTTACGCGCGCGGGGGGGGGGGGGGCATTGAGCGCACTGGAAAGTTAGATATTTTTGTTTACATTAGCGCCGGTGAGCGTGTGTGCCCACGCACGAGCGCGCGCACACCGCGTGAGTGTGAACATACATATATCTATATATGTAAGTAACCGCCCACTCAGCGCTAGCGGGGCCGCAGCCTAACACTGGTCTGTGTATCAGAGTGGTGTTTTTGGAAGCAAAATAATGCTGGAATCAAAAACAAAGGCAAAATGATTCAGATCTAAACTTCAGTAAATAAACAAGCTTAAAATAAAGAAATGTGGGAGAAAAGGCATTTATAAACTCCTAATAAATATTCCAGTCTCGTTCGTCTAGAACTCTAAAAAAAAAAAGAAAGGTGCTGGAAAAAAAGAAAGGTGTCAGAATTCAGTTCCCTTGAGAGTCCTCCCCCAACCCCCTCCTACACACCGAAATAGCCCTGGTCTCTGGTCTATTCATCTGACTTGGTCATGGAACTGTAATTTCATTGATCATAATGCTGACTTCACTGAGTGAGAGGACATGGAATTGTACAAGATCACTGTCAATGTTGGAAATGATGGAGATCAGTGCCTGAGTGTGGGAAAATGTATCCTTAACATATACAATGTTTGTAGCAAATTGTGTATATCTATACCTGACTGCACACAATGTGTTACACACTTGGAGAAAAAGTGATGTCTGTGTTTATAATTTTAGTGTATTTATATATCTATATATATAAATAAAAATAAAAATGTATTTTTATTATTTTAAATGTAAGTTTCTGATACACGTTGTGTGTGTTTTAATATACTTATTTGCAGTTGTCGACAATTCACCAAAAAATCTACTTGCCGAACAAAAAAATCTACTCGCCACCTTGTACCAAACGTGTGCTGCTTGGGCCAATAGGAGCTCGCCACGATGTTAAATCCACTCGCCCGGGGCGAGCAAATGTATAGGTTTGTCGAACACTGCTTATTTGGATACTCACTTCTGGTGCGCTGTGTGTCTTTTTTCTTGTCTTTGGAGATCCTGCCAGGTCTCACCTTTGGACGAGCGGAGCGCCCATTCGACACACGCTGCAAGAAGGTGTTTTTGCCTACAAGACCCATTACCTGTTTCCTGGAGTGAGGGAGAGTCTGCACAATAGGGATCTCTCTCTCTCTCTCTGCCTCTGTCTCTGTCTCTGTCTCTCTCTGTCTCCCAGTCTCTCTCTCTATCTCTCTGTCTCCCAGTCTTTCTCTCCTCTCTCTCATGAAAATGTAGTTTGCTGGTGCATGTCCCATAAGGATAATATAGTAATACGATACAGTGTAATCCAGAAATCAAGAGACTGCACACAGCGGAGTAGTATAGACAAAAGTATATTAGTGAAAGTGGTACATCAAACACCAACGTTTCGGTCCTCGCAGACACCAAAAAGGTATACAAAAAAAATGTATGTTATTGACTCAATGTTTGGGCCTCCCTCTGGAGGCTTCATCAAGAGATTAGCCAAAGCTGTAGCTCAATAAAAGACACATTTTTGTATACCTTTTTGGTGTGCCTCTCTTTATCTTTTTATATACAGTACTTGTGTGGTACTTGGATTGCAGCACCCATTCCAGCACTCTGACTGCTGTGTGCCCCATATCCGCCTCACCTCGCTGTGCATCGATGAACGATTCCATCTGTCGGCATATCAGCGATTGTTTAAATATAGAAGTGTATGTGGTGGTGTTTGTATGTTTATGGAAATTATTCTTCAGAGCCTGCAGTGCTGGGAAAATAGTCACAAAAAAAAGAAATCAAGATTGCTACAGAAAAAATACCTTCAAAACAAGGGGATTCTTTCTTTGATAAATAATGTGCTGCATTGTCCCAGATTTGCAGCTGTGATACTGCTCAATAGGCCATGTGAGTGTTTTATAATGCAGTGTGTTCTGTATAAGTATCAGTATGTGCTCCAGTGTGCATATGTGTTTCAGGGAAGGGGGAGAGGTGAGATCACAAGGTGAGGTGTCGGGCTTGGGTGCCTTGTTAACTCCTTCAATACTGGAGGTTCTTGCAAGACACAATGGCTTAAACTAAAACAAAATGTTTCATATATAGACAGGAGAGCCTAAAATTCTGATTTTATTTGTCCTGTTGCTCAGATTCGGGTTTAATTGTTCATTTTAGCAATGGTGCTCTGGGTACTTACTTATACTTGTGCAAGAATTTGTAATAACTACGTCAGGGCCAGCAATGCATTGCTATGGCACGGGTAATAGTAATTATAATCATAATACTATTAGTCATAATAATAGTAATAATAATCATACAAATAAATATCCCTTTAGTTAGGAAGTCAATGGGAGCAATGCATCAAAGTCTCTTCTGGCTGCAAAATGGGGGCAAAAAGTGGTGCAAAATATTACTCCAGATTTATCCTAAGAACAATCCCATTGAAAGCAATTGAGGTTTTTTTTTTTATCTTTAATAAATCAGGTGATATATTTTCGCCCCATATTTGCAGCCAGGAGAGTTTGATACATAACCGCAGTGACCCACAACCATCTCTAACCCATCATTCGCAACACTAACAACATACGCAAGGATGTGCATTAATACACGTCAAATAAAGAAATACTGTATTTTTTTTAATGTAATGCCCTCATGGTACCTTACAATATTTAAACAGTTAATTAAATCAGATAAAATGCTGGGTGAGAAGAGAGGGCGAAGTCTGGTGTGTGTGTGCTTATTGTAGGGTCTGACACCTTCCCTACAAAAGACAGCTATACATAATATTTCTAAATGCTGCATGCCAGCATTCCCGACAACACGGTCCTGAATTCTGATCACAATGCCTTTGTAACCTTATAAATGCAACATATAGCATCTTTGGATAAGAACACTCATGATACTGAGTTACACACTGCCGGCGAAGTCCGGGGGGGGGGGGGGGGGGGGAATCCGTGTATGTAACGAATCACAAAACTGTTGCCACTAACGAGGTCTTTAAGTAAAGAAGAAGAATATTAATGTATTAAATAAAAAGATAAACGTTTCAGTGCACTCTTGGTCTTGACAAAGGTCCCAGAGCGGATTGAAACGCCGATCTTCTTATAAGTTGATATTCTTCTTTAATAATATAATAATAACTTTATTTCATGCAGCGCCTTTCTCCCAACGGGGCTCAAAGCGCCTCACAATTACAGTATAGCGCGCGTTACGCAGCATATAGGAATTTTTGCACACACACTTCCAGCCCAGATGAGCTTACAATCTATGTTGTTGGTGCCTGAGGCACAGGGAGATAAAGTGACTTGCCCAATGTCACAAGGAGCCGACACCGGGAATTCGTGATAAATGCAGCCACCTTCTGTTCTGACAAACCCATTTTTGTTAATGTCACTTTTCAACAAATCTTTTCTATGCTCTGTACATAAACCCTTATCTTTGTTTTACGTCAGAGATCTGCCTGTTAGATTGCAAGCTCTTCGGGACAGGGACTTCTTTTCCTATTGTTTTACGCCTGACGCGCTTATTCCCATTATGTGGTACAGCAGGGCCCCGCTTCTCGGCGCTTCGCTTCTCTGCGATCCGCTGATACGGCGGCACAGAGAAGGGGGCTGCCATGCTGGTTTGTAAATCGCGCATGCGCAGAACGCAGGTTGCGCGCGCATACCATAGGTTGCACATGTGCAGAACGGCAAAAATGCCAGTTTGCGCATGCGCAGAAGTGAAAATCGCCGGATCCACTTTCCGGCGATTTTCACTATACGGTGGGCCTCTGGAACGGAACCCGCCGTATACCCGGGGCCCTGCTGTATAATATTATGTCACGTGTATTGTAAACGTGAACGCGCTACGCACCTGGATGGCGCTATATAAATAAAGACATACATGCCTGCCATTTCTTCCTTCAAATAGAATGATTTTTGCACCCGGGTCACATGAGGCGACAGCCCTTGAAAAATCAAATATTTCCAGCTTCCAAAGTTCGCGACGCGATGCTGCTCCGTCGCATTGTCGCCGTCGCGCTTACTATAAGCGCACGCGGCGGCGGCGACAATGCATTTGTTTTCGGGCGACATCACGTCGCCAGCGCTATAAGCGCGGCATTAGGCTGCGTCCCCGCTGGCGCTGAGCGTGCTGTGCGCTCGGCGCTTGCCACTTTTACTTATTGCACTCTTTATGTGGAAGTCCCTGCTCACACGGTGCGGGCACCCGCGCTCACCCAAGATTAACGCTTGAGCAGACAAAAAAAACAGACTTTGAAGCGCGCTCAACTTTCCCGCAATGCCCCCCCCCCCGTCCGCGCTTGCAAAATAGACAGTACACCCGGCGCTCATGCTTAGAGAGTTGGCGAAGTCACTGCTCTCAAGCATGAGCGCGGTCAGCACCAGCGGGGACGCAGCCTAATAAGGCTGAGTCCCCGCTGGCGCGGTCCACGGTTTGCGCTTGGTGCGCTTACCTTAACAAATGTGGATCGGCACATCCCCTCTCCCGCTGTGCGCGCGCGCTCGTGCGCGTGCACACACGCTCTCCCAGGCGTTGTGCTTGGGGAGACAAGGGAGAGATATTTTCGTGCTGAGAGCAGGGTCAGCGGCAGCGTGGACTCAGCCTTAACAAAGAAAAATGATCAACAATGATGAAAATGGTGAATTTATCAGGAAAGGAATATTTTAGGGATGTATAGAAAAGTAGTGTTTTACAGAGGAATAAAAAGAAAAAAAAGCTATTGCTTATTTAGAAATATTATATTTAACATGTTCTATTTACTATATGCTTTGAGGGCAAAAGGCTCCTTAGACAATAATAAGGTTGTGCATAATACCTGAAATAATAGGGCGATCCAGTTTAATACAAACAATGTTGAGGGTTAATGTGTAGGTTAGGGCATGTGTTTGTGTGTATAAGTATACTCTTTGTGTATCTGCCCTTTCTCTAGGCAGAGGGGCACAGTGTCTGCCATCACTCTGGCAGTCATTAAAGGGTTTTGCTGTGGCCTCAGGCACAAGCGACTTGTGTATTTGAGACAGACAAAGCAGCAAGTGGACATTCAGCTATTGTGTAGCAACAGGGGCAAGTCATCTGTCCTTCCACCCGCCCCCCCCCCACCTCCTACTTCCCAGAACACTTTATTTCCTACTGACTCCTTCTGTATATTACACTCCACATTCAGACAGCAGCGTGAATGTATCAGGGGTCCTTAATCTGCAGCACTAGAAGTGAGGGTTGGGATAATCCTAGGCATGGGGACAGCATTGCAGAGAGCTGTGGTTCAATGTTTTTGTAGCTGCATTAGTGCTGAAGACATGGAGGTTCATTTGCTACCTTTTCTTTTAGATCAGATTGGGAGTTCTTCATAGGGGACATTATAGGGGGTTATTCATTAAACTGCGATAGTGCTGATCAGGTTCTCTCCATGGCTTGAATGGGAGTTTCCATGCGGCAGTGCCCTATAGGTTCTATCACACCCTAAATACCCCCCCCCCCCTCCATAGAGTGCAGAGTTTTTCAAACCTCCCAGGTCTCTTCCTGCACTGTGGGATGTAATAAAGTTACCGAAATCATGGCTCAGCTGGGACAGTCCTAAATTGCACCAGTGAAACAAAAACGTAATAAAGCGCAACAAATATAGTGATAAAGTCAAGCTGTGTGAGTTTGTTTCCATTCCCCTCTGTGTTGTTTGTCTTCATGAGTAAATGTTAATACACTATACCCTCTGCATTTGTGTTCTTGTCTTCATATGAGGTTCACTAGGAGTCCGCAGACCTGAGGATTTCACTATATGGAGCAACAGTATTTTGTGTATTTCAGTGCTATTTATCACTGGGTTTATTTGCACATTTAACTGTACACTTTTTGTCACTTTGCGCCACGAGCACTTTTTGGTTTAGGTCTAAATTGCACCAGTCTGTAGAAAAAAAACAGTCAGTAAAAATGGCAGACATCATGAAAGATGCTTTACTATTCCAAACCCTTCACGGCCAAAAGGATCAGCAACGCCTTCCCTTCCAGCAAAGGGGTTAAATAAAGTGCCACCGTTTAAGCTTTTAGAACAGACCCTTTCTTCATCTCCAACATATTGCTCATTCAAGAAAACCTACGATCAGCACTGTACAGTAGTAGATTTCAGCTGCAGACAGCATTTATGTAGCCACGATATCATGTACGAGCGCCAATCCCATGCCTCTATTTAACAGTGAGATTGCTAAGTATTTATATAAACACTGATTTATTTCTATGCTTTATCCTGATACATTTTCCCTTCATCTGAGTCACTGGAAAATGAAGCTATATCTTTAGTAGTCCTCCCAGGTCTCCCTGATTAAAGTTTTCACACGTGGGCCGGCATGCTGAGAAGTTATTGCTCGCCGTGTATCCTTAAGAACCAGCAAAAAGGGGCAGAGGTGCACAGCATGAAAAAAAGGAGAACTGGAGGCCAAATACTACAAATCTAAACTTAATGCAGCTTAATGCTAAGCAGGGTTGCCACCTCTCCGGGTTTGACCCGGAGACTCTGGGTTTCAGGTACTTTCCCCTGGGCTACGGGGTTAGCCTGTCAATCTCTGGGTGGCAGTGGTGTGCTGTTGCGGGCGCGGGTGGCGGCCGCGTCTCCCGCATTCTCCGGTATTCTTCTGCAATTCCCCCTCCAGCTGCACTGAACATGGCTGCGTGGTGTCATATGATGCAGCGTAGCCATGGCAATTGGACACTACTTGATGTCATGACGCTACACGGCATCACGTTGCCATGGCAATGTGACGCCACGTAGTGTCATGATGTCACATAGCATTCCATTGCCATGGCTACGCGGCATCATATGACGCCACGCAGCCAGGTTCAGTGCAGTTGGAGGGGGAGTTGCAGCAGGATGTCGGAAGACGTCTCCGCAGCACGCCGCCAAGTAAGGGAATTTTTTCTCCCCTCCGGGTTGGTCATCAGTTGAAGGTGGCAACCCTGATGCCAAACGAAGACAACAATTGGGTAGCTCTGACTCTTTAAAAGCGCCAGCTACGGCGGGAAGCACGTCAGAGCTATCCAATTTTTGTCTTCGTTTGGCATTAAGCTGCATTCAATTTTGATTTTTAGTATTTGGCCTCCAGTTCTCCTTTTTTCATTCTGTGCTCCTCTGCCCTTTTTGCTGGTTCTCATCGATCTTCTACAGCTGGATGCACCCGGAGAGGATCAGACTCGTTACCTGCAGCAGCAGTGGTTCGTGAGTACATGTATTGCTACTTGTGTGGCCGGTCTTAAGTATACCACGATTAGCTATCTAGCTTGGATGTATCTATGCCTGAACCTCGAGCTGTTAGGTTACATTGACCTCACAGTACCTGTTGGGCTGCCTCATTGCGGGGCTTCAGCATTTGGTCTGTTTCCTGCAGACTCACACTTCTGGTTCAGGCTCTCAGTGGTTATGACGGCACAGGAGTATACAGTAGGGCCCCGCTTTTCGGCAGCCCGCTTTACGGCGTTCTGCTCATACAGCAGTACCGGGAAGGGGGCCCCCCGTTCTGCACATGCGCAGAACGGGGGGTGCAGAGGTCGCCCATGCGTACAATGGAGGTCACGCTTGCACAGAACGGAGGTTGTGCATGCGCAGAGGGGGAAATTGCCGGTTTGCGCATGTGCTGATGCTGAAAATCAGCGGTTCCGCTTTCCGGCGGGACCATAGAAAGGATCCCGCCGCATTACCGGGGCCCGTCTGTACTCAGAGTCTGATCAGTCTATTTGCCTAAAAAACATTTATTTGTCTCTATTCTGCCCTGGAAATCATTCCTACTAGATATTTATAACACCACATTGGAGATTCAATTCTCTTACTACACATCGACATGTATCCTGCAGGTTACTGTTTCCAGGCGGTCACCATACTCCTGAGTGTCTTTTGGAATTCACTTTATATTTAGTTTTTTTTGGGGGGGGGGGGTGGGAGGAAGGGGGAATTACAGTTCTGAAATCCCTGCTGCCGGAAGGTTTCACCTCGCGAATCAATTATCCGACACTGAAGAAAATAGAAAATGACAACATATCCTTCAACAAACACATTCAAGTTTCGATGTTAGTTCATTTACAAGAGAAGTAACATGTTTAAAAGAAGGTGACAAGTTGAACTACTTGTGTGTGCTTCAGTGCCTGATGGATCCTGGTAATTTCCTACACTTGTATATCTTTGGCTTTGTAGCCAATAAAGAATATCACTTGTGAGCACATTCACATGTCTTAGACAGGTCTGCAATCCTGCCTTTCAACCATTATCACCTAGCACAGTCCTGCACAACTCGTAAAGTAAGAAGGGCCGAACTGCTCCAAGGAAAAAAAAATTGGGCCACACACGGGTAAAATCATCATCATCATCTCTCCTCCAGCACCTCATCATCATCTTCATATATCTCCCCCAGCACCCCTCATCATCATCGTCATATCTCCCCAGCACCCTTCATCCTCATAATCTCCCCCAGAACCCCTCACTATCAACCTTTGCGATACTCCCCATATATCTCTCATACCTCATCTCTCCCCTTCACCCACACACATAATACTCCCCCTCCACATCAAACACACAATACCCTTCTGCACACCACACACATCCCACCCCCCCTGCACCTCACATCCCTCTCCCCCTGCACCTCACATCACTCTCCCCCCCTGCATCTCATATCACTCGCCCCCCCCTGCACCTCACATCACTCTCCCCCCATAGAGTGCAGAGTTTTTCAAACCTCCCAGGTCTCTTCCTGCACTGTGGGATGTAATAAAGCTACCGAAATCATGGCTCAGCCTGGACAGTCCTAAATTGCACCAGTGAAACAAAAACTTAATGAAGCGCAACAAATATAGTGATAAAGTCAAGCTGTGTGAGTTTGTTTCCATTCCCCTCTGTGTTGTTTGTCTTCATGAGTAAATGTTAATACACTATACCCTCTGCATTTGTGTTCTTGTCTTCATATGAGGTTCACTAGGAGTCCGCAGACTTGAGGATTTCACTATATGGAGCAACAGTATTTTGTGTATTTCAGTGCTATTTATCACTGGGTTTATTTGCACATTTAACTGTACACTTTTTGTCACTTTGCGCCACGAGCACTTTTTGGTTTAGGTCTAAATTGCACCAGTCTGTAGAAAAAAACAGTCAGTAAAAATCGCAGACATCATGAAAGATGCTTTAGTATTCAAACCCTTCACGGCTAAAAGGGTCAGTAACACCTTCCCTTCTAGCAAAGGGGTTAAATAGAGTGCCACAGTTTAAGCTTTTAGAACAGACCCTTTCTTCATTTCCAACATATTGCTCATTCAAGAAAACCTATGATCAGCACTGTACAGAAGTAGATTTCAGCTCCAGACAGCATTTACGTGGCCACAATACCATCTACGAGCGCCAATCCCATGCCTCTATTTAACAGTGAGATTGCTAAGTATTTATATAAACACTGATTTATTTATATGCTTTATCCTGATACATACTAGCACCCACTCTATCCACCTTTAAGACCCACCTTAAGACACACTTGCTTAAAGAAGCATACGAATAGCACTGTGAACATTCTGAACACATGATACATAAAGCTTGGCCCCCTGCAGACGCACTTATCAGAATTCCTTCCTACTGTCTCTGTACGTTCTCCCTAGACTGTAAGCTCCTCGGGGCAGGGACTCCTCTTCCTTAATGTTACTTTTATGTCTAAAGCACTTATTCATATAACTTGTGAAATACCGCTCACCAGTAATTGATAAATAAAGAAAATAGTCAAAGCAACCAGAGCAAAGGAATGGTATTAACAGACACAAACAGAAATGGAGACAAGAATAGTCTCCATAAGATTACTATTAACTGCACAGCAAGGCTGCTGAAATAAATAGGTGTTCAAATACTCCCTAACAGATAGTATAGGTAGGCTGTGCGGGGTACAAATAAGTAACCGCTCCCAGCACTGTGGGAGGACAGTTACCAGTAAAAGCCTAATACAGGCCAAAATAATAAAGATTTATTGATATACAAAATAACGACGCATACTCAACGACGCATACTCTAATCATCTCAAAAACAAATAAAAACAGAGATACTCCCCATATATCTCTCATACCTCATCTCTCCCCCTCACCCACACACATAATACTCCCCCTCCACATCAAACACACAATACCCCCCTGCACACCACACACATCCCACCCCCCCTGCACCTCACATCCCTCTCCCCCTGCACCTCACATCATTCTCCCCACTGCACCTCACATCACTCTCCCCCCTGCATCTCACATCACTCTCCCCCCCTGCACCTCACATCACTCTCCCCCCTGCACCTCACATCCCTCTCATCCTACACCTCACATCATTCTCCCCCCTGCACCTCACATCACTCTCCCCCCTGCATCTCACATCACTCTCCCCCCTGCACCTCACATCACTCTCCCCCCTGCACCTCACATCACTCTCCCCCCCTGCATCTCACATCACTCTCCCCCCTGCATCTCACATCACTCTCCCTCCCTGCACCTCACATCACTCTCCCCCCTGCATCTCACATCACTCTCCCCCCTTGCACCTCAAATCACCCCCCTTGCACCTCAAATCACCCCCTTGCACCTCAAGTGAAAGCGGGATCGCGGGGGGGAAAGCAGGCTCAGGAGGGAGGAGGACGGGGAAAGCCGCCGCGGGCCGCACAATGTGTGAGGGGCGTGCCACGTGTTGTGCAGGCCTCACCTAGCATATAGTGCTCCCACTGCAGCAAGGGATTCTCGGAAATAACATGCAAATGAGCACACAATGTGTCACCTTTTGCCTGAAATCCATTTACATGGAACCCATATAAGCAAATGCTCTGCTGTTCACACAGCTTTTAAGTTTGGCGTTGTAGATACAAACGTATGTGTTTTGTGCACCCGGGTTTACATCTTTGTGAATATCATTATCATTTATTTGTAAAGGGCCAACATATTCCTCCGCGCAGAACAATGCCCATTGGAAACAATCAGACCATTGCTGTGTTTGTTTCTCTGACTGGTATCTGTCCTTTGTGTTTTTAGGTCCATGGAGCTGATTCTCAAAGCTGCGAGATCGCTGATTCGTGCGGTGGGACTTTGCATGCCTATTGACTTAAATGGGGCTTCCGTGTCATACTGCACGGATCGGCGATCTCAGAGCTGATAGAATATACCCCCATATATTACTAAGCAGTGCTTTGCCATAAGACAATTTCTAACTCCAGATTACTCCTTATGGCTAATTCAAGTGAAGGGTTAGTAAGGTATCTTCTGGCACTGGATGATGTCTTAAGGGAGGGGTGACCAACGCCAGTCCTCAAGGGCCATCAACAGGCTTTATGGATATCCCTGCTTCAGCACAGGTGGCTCAGTCAGTGGCTCACTCAATGACTGGTGGTGGCCCTTGAGGATTGGAGTTGGCCACTCCTGTCTTAAGGCATAGCCCCACTTAGTAAATATGGCCCTTTGTTCATTCATTCTAATTGTGTCTATTGTACTTTACATTTTCCTGCAGTAAACGCCTCAAATAAAGGACAGAGGCTTCTTGCTCAATATGCTATGAATATGCTTCAGAGATCAGTTCCATAAGGTTCCCCGCATGTTTTGGGTCCTGTAAGACCAGCTGCACCTATTACACAGAACGTTTTTGTGTGTGGTAAGCTGCATAGGACAGGGGACTTCCTTAGGAATTGTTTGCAAGTGCCCCCACCCAGCACAAGTAGAGTAACTACAATGGTACCTATTTAAATGTACACAATGTTGGAAGGTCTGATAAACTCATCCCTGGCGGAGAGAAGCAGCTTCTCAGCATCATGAATAAAGACCAAAATGAGGAAAACAACGTACGTTGCTATGCACAAGGACTTGATAGTTGAAAAATATTGTGCCCCATATTTTTCCGTTTTGTTGGTAGTAACAAAGGGGGTAGTAGGTGGCATGATACCTGCTGTTGGACCAACAAGTAGTTGATATGTTACAAGCTTTGCAACCTCTCAGGGTACTTTATCGGGCATGGCAGAAATACAGAAACAAATGATATACAGTGTTTGTTAGAGGGATATCTGGTTACAATGGATGTTGAGCAAAAATGGGAAATAAGATAAGGTCGCCCAGTGTGAAAATGAACAGTAGGACTACCCACCCTTCTTTGCCTCTTTTGTTGATGTACATGTATGTCATCTCTCTTGTATACGGCTGATTTGGAGCAAGATTCCATTATGACTACTAATCCCCCAGTGTTGAAGGCTTCAGACTTGTAAGCGCAGTTTCTCTCCTACAATGCAAAGTGAATTATGTGGTACTGATAACAGGTTATATTTGAGTGTCTGGCACCTATTAAAAAAAAAACTCATACACTTATTTGTCTTTAACTTTGACTTTTTTCCATGGTCATCACATACGTTGGAGAGTCTTCCTGATTTTCATTTCATCTCTTTCATTGTAAGGCTGTTTGTGATCACGGCAAAGTAACTTCTGCCTGGCTCCCATGGATAACTGCTTTTCCGGACAATTTCACATCCAGGGAGATGTTGAATGTGTAACTATTGAATTTGTATTTTCCCACATAAGGATATAGAAAAGAGTAGGATCAGGTTGGATCCTTTAGGATGGGGTTGCAGAGGTTATTTCAGACCATTGATCATAGTATCTGTCATGCGAGATTTTCATTGTATTTTTGATTTACTGCCCTTAACTTTTTTAAACTATTGTTAATTCTAGAGACTCGTGCGTTTACGCTTTTTCTTATTGCTAAGCAATTCCTTCCTCGCTTTGCCCTTCTCCCCCCCCCTCTCCCATTTTATTTTCTGTACCCTACCTTATTTCTGTAAATATATTGAAAAAACATCTCCATGGAAAAAAAATAGACTGTTTGGGTTTTTTGTTGATTTGTTGTTTCCTGAACTCCCGGGAACCTCCTCATTCCCGAGATATTTGTTGTTGTTTTTTGTGTGCTGATTTTTACACCAAAAGCAGCTTTCTATTGGCAGCCAGATCGAGTCCTGATCCTGCCGCCATTTTGTGTCAACCAACAGTGGACAGTCCTGCTCAGGGATGCCCGGAGGTCAGGTAACCTGAAAACAAAATGGTGAGCAACACACACTTCCACTTAGTCTTTGTTGTGGTTATATTGTTTTAAGTAATGATGTCATCATTAAGAAGTAGTGACCGCTCCACAGACACTTGTGGTCAGTACTGCTTGATCGTTTTTGACAAAGGCCCATGTGGCAGCCGAAACGTTGAATGTTTAGAAATAAATTGTAACCCTTTTGCCTAAGTCCACTGGTAGTGCTTATTTTGGGAGGCATTTCTTCCATTTATTTTAATCTGAGTATTAGTACATATGTATTTCTTTATATCTTCTCTCAATATCTCTGTGTATACGTGTGTTTGTATCTTCTCTCTGTATCTCTGCATATGTGTTTCTCACTTCTTTCTGTATCTTCATGAAAGTTTATGTACATGTAACGCTGTGCTCACCACAAACAAGGTGGGACCACGGTGCTGAGGTGGGAATGGATATTATGCCACCCACAGCCACGGGGACACGTCAAGAGTGTAGAGTAAGTCGGAATAGTCGGGTCGGGGTTGGAGAGGTATGGATCGTCGTTATACCTGCCGAGGTCAGAGGAGGAGAGATGCGGAACTTTGAAGGTACTATTAGCCGGGTCCGGGGTTGGAGAGAGTAGCGTCGTGGTGGTCCGTTTGCCGAGGTCAGGGTGGGAGAGAGTAGCGTCGTCGTGGTCCGATTGCCGAGGTCAGGGTGGGAGAGAGTAGCGTCATCGTGGTCCGTTTGCCGAGGTCAGGGTGGGAGAGAGTAGCGTCGTCGTGGTCCATTTGCCGAGGTCAGGGTGGGAGAGAGTAGAATGGTCGTTGGTCCGGATGCCGAGGTCGGTTTTGGAGAAGAGCGGATGGTCGTGGGAAGCCGGGTCGGTACCCAGGAAGAAGCAGCAAGGCAAGACAGGACAAGACTGTGGAGGCAGAGAAGAGGCGAGTTCAACGCAACTAGAACTATGCTCAGCGAAAGTGCCAGTGGCACAGCGGAGCATATGTAGGTGAGACCGTCCAATTCAAAAACTGCATCGTGGAGGTGTGTGCAAAGGTGAGGCTGCGATAGGAGGCAGGGTAACCAGATTCAGGTGAGCTTCCTGGGATGGAGCCTGGGAGAGATGCGCGCGCATTCGTGTGGGCGCCCGTGCGCGCCTGTGCACTTGAGTTGCGCGTGCCAACTGTCCTTGTGAAGGGATGGCTTAAGGGAGCGGGTGTGCGTGTGCTTAAAGGAAGATGGCTGCCGGAGAGACCGGCAGAGCCCGCGGAGGCAGGAGCAGGTCTCGGAGGAGTGTTTGCCACCAGAGCAGGTGAGTGGGGAGTACACCGAGGGCGGCGTGGCTCCCCAAACCTTACAGTAGAGTATGTGTAATCTCTTTAGCCACGTCCATAGCAGGGGAAGCCGCGCTGAGCCATGCGGATGCTCCGCGCTGAGACCCGGCATCCTCAATGAGGATGTCTTTAGAGGCGGCTCACGCGAGCGTCCGCAGGCGTGCTGAGGAGTTGGATTTTTCAGCCGACAGCCAAGCTGTTTTTCAGCGCGCTGTCGGCTGAAAACATCCAATCAGCGCGAAGCAGCGTCAACGTCACGGCGCCGTGACGTTGACATCGATGCGTTGCGGGCGATTGGCCCAGCGACGTCACTGCCCCGCCTCCCTCAGCCTCCCCCCGCCTCCCGATCGCGCCTGCTGGGTCACCTGCATGTGCATGAAATCGCACAGGCTTTAGCAGGCGAGCCTCAGCGTCAGCGCGGTTCAGCACTGCTCCCATCTCTATGGATGCAGCCTAAGTATCTCTTTGTATGTGTGTGTCTGTATCAACCCTCTTTATCTCTGCAGATATGTATGTGTGTGACTATATCGTCTCACTGTATCTCTGCAGATATGTATGTGTGTGACTATATCATCTCACTGTATCTCTGCAGATATGCAAGTGTGTCTGTATCAACTCTCTGTATCTCTGCAGATATCTAAGGGTGTGACTATATCGTCTCACTGTATCTCTGCAGATATGCAAATATGTCTGTATCAAGTCTCTGAATCTCTGCAGATATGTTTGTGTGTCTGTATCGTCTCACTGTATCTCTGCAGATATGCAAGTGTGTCTGTATCGTCTCACTGTATCTCTGTAGATATGCATGTGTGTGACTATATCGTCTCACTGTATCTCTGCAGATATGCAAGTGTCTGTATTGTCTCACTGTATCTCTGCAGATATGCAAGTGTGTCTATATCTTCTCACTGTATCTCTGCAGATATGTTTGTGTGTCTGTATCGTCTCACTGTTTTTCTGCAGATATGTATGTGTGTCTGTATCGTCTCACTGTATATCTGCAGATATGCATGTGTGTCACTTTATCGTCTCACTGTATCTCTGCAGATATGTATGTGTCTGTATCGTCTCACTGTATCTCTGCAGATATGGAAGTGTGTCTGTATCGTCTCACTGTATCTCTGCAGATATGTATGTGTGTCTGTATCGTCTCACTGTTTTTCTGCAGATATGTGTGTCTGTATCGTCTCACTGTATCTCTGCAGATATGCATGTGTGTGGGACAGACTAAAATGCTTAATGTGAAAAACGTTAAGCATTTTAGTCTGTCCCCATGTGGGTGACTATATCGTCTCACTGTATCTCTGCAGATATGCATGTGTCTTTATCGTCTCACTGTATCTCTGCAGTTATGTAAGTGTCTGTGTCGTCTCACTGTATCTCTGCAGTTATGTAAGTGTGTCTGTATCGTCTCACTGTATCTCTGTAGTTATGTAAGTGTGTCTGTATCGTCTCACTGTATCTCTGCAGTTATGTAAGTGTGTCTGTATCGTCTCACTGTATCTCTGTAGTTATGTAAGTGTGTCTGTATCGTCTCACTGTATCTCTGTAGATATTCATGTGTGTGACTATATCGTCTCACTGTATCTCTGCAGATATGTATGTGTCTGTATCGTCTCACTGTATTACTGCAGATATGTTTGTGTGTCTGTATCGTCTCTCTGTATCTCTGCAGATATGTATGTGTCTGTATCGTCTCACTGTATCTCTGCAGATATGTTTGTGTGTCTGTATCGTCTCACTGTATCTCTGCAGATATGTTTGTGTGTCTGTATCATCTCACTGTATCTCTGCAGATATGTTTGTGTGTCTGTATCGTCTCACTGTATCTCTGCAGATATGTTTGTGTGACTGTATCGTCTCACTGTATCTGTGCAGATATGTATGTGTGTCTGTATCGTCTCACTGTATCTCTGCAGATATGTTTGTGTGTCTGTATCGTCTCACTGTATCTCTGCAGATATGTTTGTGTGTCTGTATCGTCTCACTGTATCTCTGCAGATATGTAAGTGTGTTTGTATCGTCTCACTGTATCTCTGCAGATATGTTTGTGTGTCTGTATCGTCTCACTGTATCTATGCAGATATGTAAGTGTGTCTGTATCGTCTCACTGTATCTCTGCAGATATGTTTGTGTGACTATATCGTCTCACTGTATCTCTGCAGATATGTTTGTGTGACTGTATGGTCTCACTGTATCTCTGCAGATATGTTTGTGTGACTTTATCGTCTCACTGTATCTCTGCAGATATGTTTGTGTGACTGTATGGTCTCACTGTATCTCTGCAGATATATTTGTGTGACTGTATCGTCTCACTGTATCTCTGCAGATATGTTTGTGTGTCTGTATCAACTCTCTGTATCTCTGCAGATATGTAAGTGTGTCTGTATCGTATCACTGTATCTCTGCAGATATGTTTGTGTGACTGTATCATCTCACTGTATCTCTGCAGATATGTTTGTGTGACTGTATCATCTCACTGTATCTCTGCAGATATGTGTGTCTGTATCGTCTCACTGTATCTCTGCAGATATGTGTGTGTGTCTGTATCGTCTCACTGTATCTATGCAGATATGTAAGTGTGTCTGTATCGTCTCACTGTATCTCTGGAGATATGTAAGTGTGTCTGTATCGTCTCACTGTATCTCTGCAGATATGTTTGTGTGACTATATCGTCTCACTGTATCTCTGCAGATATGTTTGTGTGACTGTATCATCTCACTGTATCTCTGCAGATATGTTTGTGTGACTGTATCATCTCACTGTATCTCTGCAGATATGTGTGTCTGTATCGTCTCACTGTATCTCTGCAGATATGTGTGTCTGTATCGTCTCACTGTATCTCTGCAGATATGTTTGTGTGACTGTATCATCTCACTGTATCTCTGCAGATATGTGTGTCTGTATCGTCTCACTGTATCTCTGCAGATATGTATGTGTGTCTGTATCGTCTCACTGTTTTTCTGCAGATATGTATGTGTGTCTGTATCGTCTCACTGTATATCTGCAGATATGCATGTGTGTCACTTTATCGTCTCACTGTATCTCTGCAGATATGTATGTGTCTGTATCGTCTCACTGTATCTCTGCAGATATGGAAGTGTGTCTGTATCGTCTCACTGTATCTCTGCAGATATGTATGTGTGTCTGTATCGTCTCACTGTTTTTCTGCAGATATGTGTGTGTGACTGTATCGTCTCACTGTATCTCTGCAGATATGCATGTGTGTGAATATATCGTCTCACTGTATCTCTGCAGATATGTATGTGTCTGTATCGTCTCACTATATCTCTGCAGATATGGAAGTGTGTCTGTATCGTCTCACTGTATCTCTGCAGATATGTATGTGTGTCTGTATTGTCTCACTGTTTTTCTGCAGATATGTGTGTCTGTATCGTCTCACTGTATCTCTGCAGATATGCATGTGTGTGGGACAGACTAAAATGCTTAATGTGAAAAACGTTAAGCATTTTAGTCTGTCCCCATGTGTGTGACTATATCGTCTCACTGTATCTCTGCTGATATGCAAGTGTCTGTATCGTCTCACTGTATCTCTGCAGTTATGTAAGTGTGTCTGTATCGTCTCACTGTATCTCTGTAGTTATGTAAGTGTGTCTGTATCGTCTCACTGTATCTCTGTAGATATTCATGTGTGTGACTATATCGTCTCACTGTATCTCTGCAGATATGTATGTGTCTGTATCGTCTCACTGTATCTCTGCAGATATGTTTGTGTGTCTGTATCGTCTCACTGTATCTCTGCAGATATGTTTGTGTGACTGTATCATCTCACTGTATCTCTGCAGATATGTGTGTCTGTATCGTCTCACTGTATCTCTGCAGATATGTGTGTCTGTATCGTCTCACTGTATCTCTGCAGATATGTTTGTGTGACTGTATCATCTCACTGTATCTCTGCAGATATGTGTGTCTGTATCGTCTCACTGTATCTCTGCAGATATGTATGTGTGTCTGTATCGTCTCACTGTTTTTCTGCAGATATGTATGTGTGTCTGTATCGTCTCACTGTATATCTGCAGATATGCATGTGTGTCACTTTATCGTCTCACTGTATCTCTGCAGATATGTATGTGTCTGTATCGTATCACTGTATCTCTGTAGATATTCATGTGTGTGACTATATCGTCTCACTGTATCTCTGCAGATATGTATGTGTCTGTATCGTCTCACTGTATTACTGCAGATATGTTTGTGTGTCTGTATCGTCTCTCTGTATCTCTGCAGATATGTATGTGTCTGTATCGTCTCACTGTATCTCTGCAGATATGTTTGTGTGACTGTATCGTCTCACTGTATCTGTGCAGATATGTATGTGTGTCTGTATCGTCTCACTGTATCTCTGCAGATATGTTTGTGTGTCTGTATCGTCTCACTGTATCTCTGCAGATATGTTTGTGTGTCTGTATCGTCTCACTGTATCTCTGCAGATATGTAAGTGTGTTTGTATCGTCTCACTGTATCTCTGCAGATATGTTTGTGTGTCTGTATCGTCTCACTGTATCTATGCAGATATGTAAGTGTGTCTGTATCGTCTCACTGTATCTCTGGAGATATGTAAGTGTGTCTGTATCGTCTCACTGTATCTCTGCAGATATGTTTGTGTGACTATATCGTCTCACTGTATCTCTGCAGATATGTTTGTGTGACTGTATGGTCTCACTGTATCTCTGCAGATATGTTTGTGTGACTTTATCGTCTCACTGTATCTCTGCAGATATGTTTGTGTGACTGTATGGTCTCACTGTATCTCTGCAGATATATTTGTGTGACTGTATCGTCTCACTGTATCTCTGCAGATATGTTTGTGTGTCTGTATCAACTCTCTGTATCTCTGCAGATATGTAAGTGTGTCTGTATCGTATCACTGTATCTCTGCAGATATGTTTGTGTGACTGTATCATCTCACTGTATCTCTGCAGATATGTTTGTGTGACTGTATCATCTCACTGTATCTCTGCAGATATGTGTGTCTGTATCGTCTCACTGTATCTCTGCAGATATGTGTGTCTGTATCGTCTCACTGTATCTCTGCAGATATGTTTGTGTGACTGTATCATCTCACTGTATCTCTGCAGATATGTGTGTCTGTATCGTCTCACTGTATCTCTGCAGATATGTATGTGTGTCTGTATCGTCTCACTGTTTTTCTGCAGATATGTATGTGTGTCTGTATCGTCTCACTGTATATCTGCAGATATGCATGTGTGTCACTTTATCGTCTCACTGTATCTCTGCAGATATGTATGTGTCTGTATCGTCTCACTGTATCTCTGTAGATATTCATGTGTGTGACTATATCGTCTCACTGTATCTCTGCAGATATGTATGTGTCTGTATCGTCTCACTGTATTACTGCAGATATGTTTGTGTGTCTGTATCGTCTCTCTGTATCTCTGCAGATATGTATGTGTCTGTATCGTCTCACTGTATCTCTGCAGATATGTTTGTGTGTCTGTATCGTCTCACTGTATCTCTGCAGATATGTTTGTGTGTCTGTATCGTCTCACTGTATCTCTGCAGATATGTTTGTGTGACTGTATCGTCTCACTGTATCTGTGCAGATATGTATGTGTGTCTGTATCGTCTCACTGTATCTCTGCAGATGTTTGTGTGTCTGTATCGTCTCACTGTATCTCTGCAGATATGTTTGTGTGTCGGTATCGTCTCACTGTATCTCTGCAGATATGTAAGTGTGTTTGTATCGTCTCACTGTATCTCTGCAGATATGTTTGTGTGTCTGTATCGTCTCACTGTATCTATGCAGATATGTAAGTGTGTCTGTATCGTCTCACTGTATCTCTGGAGATATGTAAGTGTGTCTGTATCGTCTCACTGTATCTCTGCAGATATGTTTGTGTGACTATATCGTCTCACTGTATCTCTGCAGATATGTTTGTGTGACTGTATCATCTCACTGTATCTCTGCAGATATGTTTGTGTGACTGTATCATCTCACTGTATCTCTGCAGATATGTGTGTCTGTATCGTCTCACTGTATCTCTGCAGATATGTGTGTCTGTATCGTCTCACTGTATCTCTGCAGATATGTTTGTGTGACTGTATCATCTCACTGTATCTCTGCAGATATGTGTGTCTGTATCGTCTCACTGTATCTCTGCAGATATGTATGTGTGTCTGTATCGTCTCACTGTTTTTCTGCAGATATGTATGTGTGTCTGTATCGTCTCACTGTATATCTGCAGATATGCATGTGTGTCACTTTATCGTCTCACTGTATCTCTGCAGATATGTATGTGTCTGTATCGTCTCACTGTATCTCTGCAGATATGGAAGTGTGTCTGTATCGTCTCACTGTATCTCTGCAGATATGTATGTGTGTCTGTATCGTCTCACTGTTTTTCTGCAGATATGTGTGTGTGACTGTATCGTCTCACTGTATCTCTGCAGATATGCATGTGTGTGAATATATCGTCTCACTGTATCTCTGCAGATATGTATGTGTCTGTATCGTCTCACTATATCTCTGCAGATATGGAAGTGTGTCTGTATCGTCTCACTGTATCTCTGCAGATATGTATGTGTGTCTGTATTGTCTCACTGTTTTTCTGCAGATATGTGTGTCTGTATCGTCTCACTGTATCTCTGCAGATATGCATGTGTGTGGGACAGACTAAAATGCTTAATGTGAAAAACGTTAAGCATTTTAGTCTGTCCCCATGTGTGTGACTATATCGTCTCACTGTATCTCTGCTGATATGCAAGTGTCTGTATCGTCTCACTGTATCTCTGCAGTTATGTAAGTGTGTCTGTATCGTCTCACTGTATCTCTGTAGTTATGTAAGTGTGTCTGTATCGTCTCACTGTATCTCTGTAGATATTCATGTGTGTGACTATATCGTCTCACTGTATCTCTGCAGATATGTATGTGTCTGTATCGTCTCACTGTATCTCTGCAGATATGTTTGTGTGTCTGTATCGTCTCACTGTATCTCTGCAGATATGTTTGTGTGACTGTATCATCTCACTGTATCTCTGCAGATATGTGTGTCTGTATCGTCTCACTGTATCTCTGCAGATATGTGTGTCTGTATCGTCTCACTGTATCTCTGCAGATATGTTTGTGTGACTGTATCATCTCACTGTATCTCTGCAGATATGTGTGTCTGTATCGTCTCACTGTATCTCTGCAGATATGTATGTGTGTCTGTATCGTCTCACTGTTTTTCTGCAGATATGTATGTGTGTCTGTATCGTCTCACTGTATATCTGCAGATATGCATGTGTGTCACTTTATCGTCTCACTGTATCTCTGCAGATATGTATGTGTCTGTATCGTATCACTGTATCTCTGTAGATATTCATGTGTGTGACTATATCGTCTCACTGTATCTCTGCAGATATGTATGTGTCTGTATCGTCTCACTGTATTACTGCAGATATGTTTGTGTGTCTGTATCGTCTCTCTGTATCTCTGCAGATATGTATGTGTCTGTATCGTCTCACTGTATCTCTGCAGATATGTTTGTGTGTCTGTATCGTCTCACTGTATCTCTGCAGATATGTTTGTGTGTCTGTATCGTCTCACTGTATCTCTGCAGATATGTTTGTGTGACTGTATCGTCTCACTGTATCTGTGCAGATATGTATGTGTGTCTGTATCGTCTCACTGTATCTCTGCAGATGTTTGTGTGTCTGTATCGTCTCACTGTATCTCTGCAGATATGTTTGTGTGTCGGTATCGTCTCACTGTATCTCTGCAGATATGTAAGTGTGTTTGTATCGTCTCACTGTATCTCTGCAGATATGTTTGTGTGTCTGTATCGTCTCACTGTATCTATGCAGATATGTAAGTGTGTCTGTATCGTCTCACTGTATCTCTGGAGATATGTAAGTGTGTCTGTATCGTCTCACTGTATCTCTGCAGATATGTTTGTGTGACTATATCGTCTCACTGTATCTCTGCAGATATGTTTGTGTGACTGTATCATCTCACTGTATCTCTGCAGATATGTTTGTGTGACTGTATCATCTCACTGTATCTCTGCAGATATGTGTGTCTGTATCGTCTCACTGTATCTCTGCAGATATGTGTGTCTGTATCGTCTCACTGTATCTCTGCAGATATGTTTGTGTGTCGGTATCGTCTCACTGTATCTCTGCAGATATGTAAGTGTGTTTGTATCGTCTCACTGTATCTCTGCAGATATGTTTGTGTGTCTGTATCGTCTCACTGTATCTATGCAGATATGTAAGTGTGTCTGTATCGTCTCACTGTATCTCTGGAGATATGTAAGTGTGTCTGTATCGTCTCACTGTATCTCTGCAGATATGTTTGTGTGACTATATCGTCTCACTGTATCTCTGCAGATATGTTTGTGTGACTGTATCATCTCACTGTATCTCTGCAGATATGTTTGTGTGACTGTATCATCTCACTGTATCTCTGCAGATATGTGTGTCTGTATCGTCTCACTGTATCTCTGCAGATATGTGTGTCTGTATCGTCTCACTGTATCTCTGCAGATATGTTTGTGTGACTGTATCATCTCACTGTATCTCTGCAGATATGTGTGTCTGTATCGTCTCACTGTATCTCTGCAGATATGTATGTGTGTCTGTATCGTCTCACTGTTTTTCTGCAGATATGTATGTGTGTCTGTATCGTCTCACTGTATCTCTGCAGATATGTTTGTGTGTCTGTATCGTCTCACTGTATCTCTGCAGATATGTTTGTGTGTCTGTATCGTCTCACTGTATCTCTGCAGATATGTTTGTGTGACTGTATCGTCTCACTGTATCTGTGCAGATATGTATGTGTGTCTGTATCGTCTCACTGTATCTCTGCAGATGTTTGTGTGTCTGTATCGTCTCACTGTATCTCTGCAGATATGTTTGTGTGTCGGTATCGTCTCACTGTATCTCTGCAGATATGTAAGTGTGTTTGTATCGTCTCACTGTATCTCTGCAGATATGTTTGTGTGTCTGTATCGTCTCACTGTATCTATGCAGATATGTAAGTGTGTCTGTATCGTCTCACTGTATCTCTGGAGATATGTAAGTGTGTCTGTATCGTCTCACTGTATCTCTGCAGATATGTTTGTGTGACTATATCGTCTCACTGTATCTCTGCAGATATGTTTGTGTGACTGTATCATCTCACTGTATCTCTGCAGATATGTTTGTGTGACTGTATCATCTCACTGTATCTCTGCAGATATGTGTGTCTGTATCGTCTCACTGTATCTCTGCAGATATGTGTGTCTGTATCGTCTCACTGTATCTCTGCAGATATGTTTGTGTGACTGTATCATCTCACTGTATCTCTGCAGATATGTGTGTCTGTATCGTCTCACTGTATCTCTGCAGATATGTATGTGTGTCTGTATCGTCTCACTGTTTTTCTGCAGATAAGTGTGTCTGTATCGTCTCACTGTATCTCTGCAGATATGTAAGTGTGTCTGTATCGTCTCACTGTATCTCTGTAGTTATGTAAGTGTGTCTGTATCGTCTCACTGTATCTCTGTAGATATTCATGTGTGTGACTATATCGTCTCACTGTATCTCTGCAGATATGTATGTGTCTGTATCGTCTCACTGTATCTCTGCAGTTATGTAAGTGTGTCTGTATCGTCTCACTGTATCTCTGTAGTTATGTAAGTGTGTCTGTATCGTCTCACTGTATCTCTGTAGATATTCATGTGTGTGACTATATCGTCTCACTGTATCTCTGCAGATATGTATGTGTCTGTATCGTCTCACTGTATCTCTGCAGATATGTTTGTGTGTCTGTATCGTCTCACTGTATCTCTGGAGATATGTAAGTGTGTCTGTATCGTCTCACTGTATCTCTGCAGATATGTTTGTGTGACTTTATCGTCTCACTGTATCTCTGCAGATATGTTTGTGTGACTGTATGGTCTCACTGTATCTCTGCAGATATGTTTGTGTGACTTTATCGTCTCACTGTATCTCTGCAGATATGTTTGTGTGACTTTATCGTCTCACTGTATCTCTGCAGATATGTTTGTGTGACCCTCTTCTCCTCCATATTCTCCATATGTGTCTGTATCAACTCTCTGTATCTCTGCAGATATGTAAGTGTGTCTGTATCGTATCACTGTATCTCTGCAGATATGTTTGTGTGACTGTATCATCTCACTGTATCTCTGCAGATATGTTTGTCTGTATCGTCTCACTGTATCTCTGCAGATATGTAAGTGTGTCTGTATCGTCTCACTGTATCTCTGCAGATATGTATGTGTGACTGTATCATCTCACTGTATCTCTGCAGATATGTGTGTCTGTATCGTCTCACTGTATCTCTGCAGATATGTAAGTGTGTCTGTATCGTCTCACTGTATCTCTGCAGATATGTATGTGTGTCTGTATCGTCTCACAGTTTTTCTGCAGATAAGTGTGTCTGTATCGTCTCACTGTATCTCTGCAGATATGTATGTGTGTCTGTATCGTCTCACTGTTTTTCTGCAGATATGTGTGTCTGTATCGTCTCACTGTATCTCTGCAGCTATGCATGTGTGTGGGACAGACTAAAATGCTTAATGTGAAAAACATTAAGCATTTTAGTCTGTCCCCATGTGTGTGACTATATCGTCTCACTGTATCTCTGCAGATATGTATGTGTCTGTATCGTCTCACTGTATCTCTGCAGTTATGTAAGTGTGTCTGTATCGTCTCACTGTATCTCTGTAGATATTCATGTGTGTGACTATATCGTCTCACTGTATCTCTGCAGATATGTATGTGTCTGTATCGTCTCACTGTATCTCTGCAAATATGTATGTGTGCCTGTATCAACTCTCTGTATCTCTGCAGATATGTAAGTGTGTCTGTATCGTCTCACTGTATTACTGCAGATATGTTTGTGTGTCTGTATCGTCTCTCTGTATCTCTGCAGATATGTATGTGTCTGTATCGTCTCACTGTATCTCTGCAGATATGTTTGTGTGTCTGTATCGTCTCACTGTATCTCTGCAGATATGTTTGTGTGTCTGTATCGTCTCACTGTATCTCTGCAGATATGTTTGTGTGTCTGTATCGTCTCACTGTATCTCTGCAGATATGTTTGTGTGACTGTATCGTCTCACTGTATCTGTGCAGATATGTATGTGTGTCTGTATCGTCTCACTGTATCTCTGCAGATATGTTTGTGTGTCTGTATCGTCTCACTGTATCTCTGCAGATATGTTTGTGTGTCTGTATCGTCTCACTGTATCTCTGCAGATATGTAAGTGTGTCTGTATCGTCTCACTGTATCTCTGCAGATATGTTTGTGTGTCTGTATCGTCTCACTGTATCTATGCAGATATGTAAGTGTGTCTGTATCGTCTCACTGTATCTCTGCAGATATGTTTGTGTGTCTGTATCGTCTCACTGTATCTCTGGAGATATGTAAGTGTGTCTGTATCGTCTCACTGTATCTCTGCAGATATGTATGTGTGACTGTATCGTCTCACTGTATCTCTGCAGATATGTTTGTGTGACTGTATGGTCTCACTGTATCTCTGCAGATATGTTTGTGTGACTTTATCGTCTCACTGTATCTCTGCAGATATGTTTGTGTGACTGTATCGTCTCACTGTATCTCTGCAGATATGTTTGTGTGACTGTATCGCCTCACTGTATCTCTGCAGATATGTTTGTGTGACTGTATCGTCTCACTGTATCTCTGCAGATATGTCAGTGTGTCTGTAAATCTAATCAAATAAGCTTTCTTGGCAGGACAGAAAAACATTTCAGTATTACCAAAATACAAATAACACGGGGTAGGATATGAAGTTTACATAGTACCTGGGTAACAGGGATGTGGGGTTTAGTGAGAGTTTCTAAGCCTGTGACAGGCGGTCTAGAACGTGGGGCCGTTTTGACATTACCAAAGCACCACCGGCGTTCTGCTGCCACTACAATTCACTGCCGGACAGGTCACCGCGTGACATTTTTCTGCGCACACTCTTGCCCACTCTCCGACCCCAACATTAACCTAATGTCACGTGCGGCGGTGGCCCTCCTCAATGTCCGGTGTCCCACGTGGGACATTTAAAGTTGTTAAGTCAGAGCGGCGGGTGCACGGGACATTGAGGAGAGTGTGCGAGACTCTTTAAAGATGGCAGCCACACAGAACATTATATGGTGGTCGCATTGACATTTAATGATGGCGTCGGGGTTGGTTGTCAATGCCGGGGTCGGTTGTAGTGGAGACAGAGCGCCGGCGGCACTTTGGTCCTGGCCAAACGTCCCATCCCGTGTGGCAGGCCACAGGCACTGCTGTGGTTTCGTCTTCTCCTAGGAAAATCACAATTTTTTTGTTCTGTTCTATATTATTAAAGTTCTGGATAAGAGCTGTGAGTTTCTCGACATGAGAACTCCTCACCTCAGAGTATTATGTGCAGCGCAGCAGGACATATGTTTAATCTTCTACCTCTCCTAACTCACATCGCTGGCACAGTCTCCCCTCCCGGAGCTTCCAGTTCTGTGTCTGCCTGTTTCTATTTCCAGGCTGTGGGTACTCATTCTGTACTGGCACAAGGTCTGTCTCTGCTTTGGGTTATTTACCTTCAGTAAGTAGGGTGCCAGAGTGTATTCTCTCTGTACGCTCTCTGGACCACCCTCTTCTCCTCCATATTCTCTATACTCTTGGTATTCGGAACAAAGCTCTATCCTTGATCTCCTCTTACCTCTCCCATCGTACTTTCAGTGTCTCTTTTGCTAACACCTCCTCCTCCTCTATTGATCTCTCTGTGGGGGTACCCCAGGGCTCTGTCCTGGGACCTCTTCTCTTTTCTCTGTATACACTCTCTCTAGGTGACCTAATCACATCTTTTGGGTTTAAATATCACCTCTGTGCTGACGACACACAAATTTACCTTTCAACCCCTGACCTTACACCTGCTATACAGACCAAAGTTTCTGAATGTCTCTCTGGAATATCATCCTGGATGGCCATTCGCCGACTGAAACTTAACATGGCAAAAACAGAGCTCCTTATACTTCCTCCCAAACCTGGCTCTACTACCTCCTTCCACATTACTGTTGGAAATACGATCATTCACCCAGTAGCCCAAGCACGCTGCCTAGGGGTCACACTCGATTCCTCTCTCACATTCTCCTCTCACATTCAAAACGTTTCTAAAACTTGTCGCTTTTTCCTCCGCAATATCACAAAGATACGCCCTTTCCTCTGTTACTCGTCTGCTAAAACTCTGACTCAGGCCCTCATTCTCTCCCGTCTCAATTAATGCAACCTCCTGCTGTCCGGCCTATCTGCCTCTCACCTGTCTCCCCTACAATCTATACTAAACGCTGCTGCCAGAATCACTCTACTCTTTCCTAGATCTGTCTCCGCGTCTCCCCTGCTGAAATCCCTCTCCTGGCTTCCCATCAAATCCCGCATCTCACACTCAATTTTCCTCCTCACTTTTAAAGCTTTACACTCTTCTGCCCCTCCTTACATCTCAGCCCTAATTTCTCGCTATGCACCATCCCGACTCTTGCGGTCTTCTCAAGGATGTCTTCTTTCTACCCCCTTTGTATCTAAAGCCCTCTCCCGCTTTAAACCTTTCTCACTGACTGCTCCGCACCTCTGGAATGCCCTTCCCCTCAATACCCGACTAGCACCCTCTCTATCTACCTTTAAGACCCACCTTAAGACACACTTGCTTAAAGAAGCATATGAATAGCACTGTGGATATTCTGAACACATGATACATAAAGCTTGGCCCCCTGCAGACGCACTTACCAGAACTCCCTCCTACTGTCTCTGTACGTTCTCCCTACCTACCAATTAGACTGTAAGCTCCTCGGAGCAGGGACTCCTCTTCCTTAATGTTACTCTTATGTCTGAAGCACTTATTCCCATGACCTGTTATTTATATTATTTGTTATTTATATGATTACAACATGTATTACTACTGTGAAGCGCTATGTATATTTATGGTGCTGTATAAATAAAGACATACTACTACTACTACTACGCTGTGGTAGGTCTCCAGCTTCTTTGAGCGCTG